>NC_057812.1:693682159-693685240 GCF_018294505.1 Triticum aestivum
GCAAGCCCGGGACGGCCATGGCGTGAGGCACCTTGAAATACCACGGCTTGGCGCCCAACGTAACCGCCTCAACCAACAGCTTTCTCTCGCCTCTCCTCGCCGGCAGGAGTCCGTCGCCCTCCTCCATCGCGTAGCGCTCACCTCCAAGCGTCACAGCGCCGGCGACCGATGGACCAGTTCCACGACGGGCAGCACGTGCGGCTGCGGAACCGTCGGCGCGGCCGGTACGTCCGCGCCGCCGCCGACGGGGTGAGAGTCACCCTCAGCCGGCGCCGCGCGTCGCTGAACGTCGCGTGGACGGTGCACGTCTACCACAGCGCCGACGGCGACGGCCCGTACCTGCTCCTCCACAGCGCCGCCTACGGCCGCTACCTCGCCGCCACGGACATGCCGCTGCCGGGCGGGCACGGCCGCTTCCGCGTCGAGCAGCGCAGATACGACCAGCCGGAGCTGAGGCCCATCATGTGGCAGGCCATCGGGGCCGGCGGCGGGGGCAGGGTCATGCTCCGCAACGTCGGTGGCCTCCACCTCAGCGTCCGCGTCCGCGGCAGCCGCACCATGTTCTACTGGGCCGTGGAGCCCATCCCCGCCAGAGAGGCCGCGCCTCGCCTTCCACCGCCGCTTTCGGTGAGATAAGTCTCGAATTGCTTCTTGCCGCCATTGTTGCCAACTCTGTTTCTCGAGATTCAGGTTCCTGATAGCATCCGTGCTTTCGATCAGAAAGAAAATTCAGAGTCGAAATTCAGATTGCTTCTTTGATCTGATTTGATCTCCTCCTCAACATAACAATCCATGGTTCTTTGGCAGTTCGGGCAGGAGGAGCCGAGGGCGGAGCGGCGGATCCGGGTCGTGCAAGCCACCGCCGAGGGGCTCTACGCCGACGAAGGCTGGTCCTATTTCCAGTTCTTTGGGAGGTGCGTGAACCACCTGAGGAACGCTCTGGCCAGGCACCTCAACCTGCCGCGGAGCCCCGCCTTCGTCATGTGTGTGCGAGCGGGCCGCCACGGGAGGCTCACCCCACTCGTCGTCGACCTGCCCCACGGCGGCTCCGGCGAGACCCTCGAGGTCGTCGTCATGCTGTCCGGGACCCCTGGTGAGAGGCTATCTCCCATGTCTTACTGAATTTGTTATGCACAATGTGCAGATCTGATCGTAAAAGATGGTCTGAACTCTGAACTCTGAAGCTAGTAGAAAGAAACTACTGTTTCCACATTTCTTTTCTTGATCCAGATAATTCAGCTAGTAGAAAGGAACATTTTGCCACTAGTAGAAATTATGGAGCCTAGAGAGCCAAAACAAAGTTCATTCATCTCATTTCATCTTTACAAAATTCAGGCTGTATACTACAATGGACAGTGCATAAAAGCATAGTTCCTTGCACATTTATATTGTTTTGGGTTCTGCCTTCTTGACGCCGTCATTATACTGTTATTGATCATTGGTCTGCCACTTAACTTCCACATTATTTCTGCTGATTCAGCCTGTGATGCGCTGCGGCACCCGGACATCGACGCAGAGTAGAGAAAGATCAGAGCTGGAGTATAGAGAGCTCACTTCTTCACAAGTTTCGCCACCTCCGATATGATGACAGCAGAAATTGTGCCTATAGATAGATAGATAGAATAGATATAGATTGAGAAAATTCAGCAGCTCTAGTGTTTAGCTGAACTTGGTCCGTTCCTGACAGGACAGGGAGAGGGGGAAGCCCTGTCTGTTTTGGCCTCGCTGCTCTATGATTCAGAACTGCCGACGAAGGCATTGTTGCGTCCCCATGGCTGAACAATGTTTGTTGTGATGCTTGTCGTAGTAGTTGCTACATTGTCGCTCTTCTGATATTCATTTCTGTGATGTGATTGCCACCGTTTCTTTTCACTGTAGGGGGTTCCTGTAATGAGTAATAAGTTGATGATCCTGCAAAAAAATTAATTAGATCATGCATTTCGCGTAACTGAAAATGCTGTGATTTTTGCAATGAGTTGATGGTCCTGCATCCCTTTTAGAATATGCATTTCGTGTATAACTGAATAATGTACCGGGTTCTTCCTGTGAGCAGTAATGGGATTTTTAACGCATGAAATAAAAATCAGATTTTATCCAGGAGCTCTACATGACAACTAGTTTCTCCACATCACACTGTTTTCAGGTTCAAGTTCTGCAAGTTTTTTCTGGGCAATTTTTCTTTTGGTTTTTTCAAGCACGGTTTTCGCTTGGTTTTCTCTTTCTTTTTCCTTTTTATTTTTATTTTTCATGAACTTTCTTTTGAATTTGTGAACTTTTTAAAAGTTTGTGAAACATTTTTTTCAAATCTGCAATTGTTTTCCAAATTGGAGAACATAATTCAAACTCGTGAAATTTTGTCAAATTCATGAAATTTTGAAAATTTTAACTCATGAACAATTTTTAATTCATAATATTTTCCAATCCATGAACCATTTTCAAATTCACGATCTTGTAAATTTTTTAACCCGTAACAATTTTTTAAGTCGTGAACTTTTTCCAAATTTGTGAAATTTTTAAAATTTAAATCGTGAACACTTTTCAAATTCAAGAATTGTTTTTTAAACTTGTGAACTTTTTTGAAATTTCATGAACTTGTTTCAAAGCTAGTGGGCGAAGCAAGCACGCGTGCGAAGCTGGCGAGTAGGCGAGCAAGCTGGCGCAATAATAGGCCATGGCCTAGCAAGCGAACGCCAATTCCTAACTGGCGCTTAAAGCGCTGACTACGAGCTCCACAAATAGACCGCGCCACACACATGAATTTGTTCGAAATTTCAAAAAATGTTCGCCTCTTCAAATTTTGTTCAAAAAATTACAAATATTTGTATTTCAAAAAATTGTAGAGAAATTTCAGAAAAAAATATGTGTTTCAAAATTGCTCAGATATCAAAACAAATACATTTTTTAAAAGAGCAAACAAAATTTTCAACATGAACAGTATTTAAATTCTTTGACATTTTCTGGAAAATACTAAAAAATTGAAATTTTAAAAAAATCTTAGAAAAATATGAACAAAAGTTTGAAACCAATTGTTTTTTTAGAATTTCCTCAAACATTTTTGTATTTGTGTAGAGAGAGAGAGAG
>NC_057812.1:693685547-693719133 GCF_018294505.1 Triticum aestivum
TACTGTTGCCTGCTCCGGGGGGGGGGGGGGGGGTGATGTGGGGGATGCTTAGCAGTAGCGTCGGGTTGCCCAGCCCGCGTTGCTACTGAGATGTACCTGTAGCGTTGCTTCCAGTCCCGCGCTGCTACTGAGATGTACCTGTAGCGCTGCTTTTAGTCCCGCACTACTGCTAATTAATACTGGCGCCGGCTTCAGACCCTGCGCTACCGCTAAGTATCTATTTATAAGGTATTGTCTAGTAGCGTGAGCGACATTGAAAGAGGGACTAATAGCACTTATGGTTGTATCATTAGCAAGCTAGTTTAGTTAATTGTAAGTTTATTTTTGAAGGTCGAGCATCAAACACTAATGCAGATAGATTAGGTAAGTTTTCGAACACTCTTTATTAATGACGACATCTATGGTTTATTCACCACATGATTATGTTGTTATACCAGTTCATGTGGACTATGATTAATAAAGCTTAGCTATACCCCTAAAAAAACTACAGTAAGATCGGGGGGCGAATTTGCCATTGGAGGGTCTGTGTAGAATTGGTTAGCGCAACTTTCTATCGTCGGGTCGTTGGTTCGTGAGCCGTGCGTCACTATTTTTCATCTTAATTTCTGATATTGACAGACGGGCCCACTAGTCATTGAGACATGTAGTATTCAAGTAATCCTATTTTCACCGCTATAAGTGGGCCCCATGCCATGTCAGTGCCACGTCAGCCATATACAGTGCGATGTCGACATCTACAAATGGGATTATCACCGTATTTGCAGGTTTGTGCCAATTTTTAGAATCAGTTCGGCATATCTTTTATGTTCAGACACTAAACCGAATATCCGTGGTAAATTGAAGCACCACTGATGTATTTACCTCTACCAGAACCGCTAGAGAAACCGATTTTCACGCGGTAGCACCTCGGTTCGGTAATAGGGGAGAGTGAAGGTAAGACCGTAAGAGTGCTCTGGATATGGGTTGGGCCAAAAAGATGTCAGAGAAGCCCAGCTGGTGCCCAAAGCCCAGAACAGCCATGGCGTCTGGCACCTTGAAATACCCTGGCTTGGCGCTTAAAGTAACCGCCTCACCCAACAGCTTTCTTTCTCCTCTCGTCGCCGGACGGAGCCCCAGCGAACCAAGAACCTCTTCCTCGCCCTCTCTCCACCTCCAAGCGGCACAACACCGGCGACCGATGGAGCAGTTCCACGACAGGCAGCACGTGCGGCTGCGGAGCCGCAGGCGCGGCAAGTACCTCCTCGCCGCCGACGACGGGGAGAGCGTCACCCTCTGCCAGCACCGCGCGACACTGAACATGGCCTGGGCGGTGCACCTCTACCACGGCGCCAACGGCGTCGGCCCGTACCTGCTCCTCCACAGCGCAGCCTACGGCCGCTACCTCGCCGTCACGGACACGCCGCTGCCGCACGGGCCCGGCCACTTCCGCGTCGAGCAGCGCAGCAACGACCAGCCCGGGGCGGGGCCCGTCATGTGGCAGGTCATCGGGGGCGGGGGCGGGGGCGGGGGCTTTCCGGACGACGTCCGGCTCCGCAACGCCGGCGGCCACTACCTCCGCGTCCACGGCAGCTTCCCCGCCACGTCGAGCCCATCCCCGCTGTCAGGCTGGTGTAATCTTCAGAGCATAGAGCATCTTCAGATAGCGGACGACGGGGATGGAAGCACGTCAAGGGATCGGACGGCTCGCTACGCTCGCCTCCGACTGAAGCGTTATCAGTTACTGTTGTCTTTTCCGTTGCCGTAACTGTTCACCGTTATGTTTTGTAGCTGCCTATATAAAGCCACCCTTTCCCCTGTTGTAAGGCATGCCATTTCTATGAATGAATCAACTACAAACTTTATAGCTAATATATTCGCATATTCGCCTCGGATACCCATATACGCTCCTGGTGACGAACCCTAGCGTTTCGATCCCCAGATCCCTTAGTTCGATCCAGCTCCGGGTGTTACAATTGGTATCATGAGCCAGGCTGATCTTCGGAGAGCAGTGTAGCGGCGCGGAAAAAAAATTCTCCCTCCCTTCCCTCCCACTTTTTGGCGGCGATTTTGGGGCGTCCGTGTCGGGCGGCGATGGAGGCGGTGTGGTGGCGCAGGCGGCGGTAGACTTATTCGGCGACAACTTGGGATCAGGATCGGGTTGCGGGAACGCTCTGTTTCCGTGGTAAAATTCCTTGTCCTCTTCCAGGTGGTGTTGCAGGGGAGCAGATCATGCTGGGTAGTCTCAGTCTCAGATCTGTTCGGGTTTCCAGTTTGGTGGGCTATAAAATTCCTCTCAGGTTGAGACTCAGATGGGGCGTCCAAAGCCGAGTTTGGATGAGAATGATATCGCGGAATTGTTGGCTCTTAAAGGCGAGGTAGTGCAGACCCGTGAAGATACGGCAGAGATGCGGGGAGAACTAGATGATCTGCGCAAAGACGTCCACGCCATGAACCTCAAGCAGGATACTATGGCCAAAGCGATGACGGGAGTGCAGGACGTGGTTTCTGCTCTGAATACGCAGTTGTCGACCATGGCAGATATCCTCAAAAGTTTCAGCAACAATCAGGTACCAACTTCAGGGCAACCAGTCACAACCCAAACAGTAACAGATGTTGACATTCCCCAAACTTCTCGAGAGGCTGCAGAACCTGATCACACCAGACCATTAACTGAAGAATTGCGCAAGCGTTTGGCGTTGGAACAAGAGAAGACCAAACAGTGTGCACTCCAACTACCGGCCAGTTTGCCTCCTGTCCGGGTAACCACTAGATCAGCGCCTCCGGGCTATGCAGATGCACCTCGGCGTGACACTCATTCGGGCAATGCAACTCCTACAGCCACTTATCGAACTGCCCACACTGCTGTCTTCAATAACTTTCAGCCACCAGCAATTCGCACGCATTGGGAGGATTTCTACAGACAGTACGAACAGGAAATGAGGACACAGTTTCTGAAATCCATCACTAAAGGACCTCATTTGGATTTCCCTTCCTTTGATGGGGATAATCCAGGAGGATGGATCAGGCAGTGTGACAAGTTTTTCCAGATGTCAGGCACACCTAATGAGTACAAAGTAAACCTTGCACAAATGCATGTAGTGGGCAAGGCAGACGTTTGGCTCAGGCGCTCGGGTATTCTAGCAAAGAAACCAACATGGTCTCAATTTTTCACTGAACTCCTGCATCGTTTTTCTTCCTCCACTTCATATGATTTGACAGAGAAGTTCCATTCCCTGAAACAGAACACTCTGACTGTTGCTGAATACACTGAACAGTTTGAGGAACTCATGGCTGAAGTTCAGCAGGAAAACCCTGACATTTCCGAAAGTTGGTTTGTGAGATGCTACGTGAATGGACTCAGATCTCAGTTGAAATTCCAGTTGAGGCCTCTTAGACCGGTTACCCTAACAGATGCTTATTGGTTGGCAATTGACATTGAACAAGGAGCACCTGTCAAGAAGCAGTTCCAACAGTACACATCTACTTCTAAAGCAACTACCCTGTTCCCCAAGCAACATACTAGCCTACCTGACAAACCCCATGAGTTCAAAACTCCAGTTACTACTCAGAGGGCTAGGGAACCAGGCAAATATTGGAGATGTTGAGACCACTGGTTTCATGGACATAAGTGTAAGCAGGCACCTGTAATCAATGTTCTAACTGGAGAACCACCCACTGAAATTCCAGGAGAACAAGAGGAAATGGAAGAAATGGAACAAGAAGAGCAGCTTGCTGCAGAGGAACAATGTATGAGAATTTCTTTACAAGCTATGCAAGCAGACAGTGTTAATACTATCTCTATTGCTGTATTTGTGTGTGGGGGGGGAAACAAGCTATTGCTTTAGTCTGAAATTTGCTCTACAAACTTCTTGCACAATTCTCAAGGACAAGTCCAGAGCAGTAACTGTTGCTGGAGGAGGGAAGTTGTGGTCAGGATCTTACATCCCTACAACTACTTTCACTGCTGGTAATACTCAGTTTCAACACCAATTCAGAATATTGGATTTGCCAGGCCATGATATTGTTCTGGGTTCAGATTGGATGGCCAAGCATAGCCCAGTGACATTTTCTTATGATCCAAGACAGCTTATTATTTGCCATAATCAGAGTACCTCTGTTACTATTCCTGCATGTGAGACATTATCTGCTACAGAAGAAATTGATGCTCTGCAGTTGCACAGAATGTTACTTAGTGGTGCTCCTGCATTTGTACTTTAGTTAGCAGAAGACACTACTTTCAATCCTAGCAAAACTGACAACACTCCTCCTCCAATTATGGACGTGTTGCAGGAATTTCCTGAAGTTTTTCAAGAACCACAAGGATTACCTCCAGTAAGAGAATTGGATCATGAGATACCCCTGAAACCCAATGCTGAACCACCTAATTCTAGGCCCTACAAGGTTCCTCATATGCAGAAGAATGAGATGGAGAAACAAATTCACCACCTGTTGCAGTCAAAGATGATCAGGGAAAGCCAAAGCCCTTATTCTTCCCCAGCAATTTTAATTATGAAGAAAGATGGGTCTTGGAGAATGTGCATTGACTACAGGAAACTAAATGTAGCTACAGTTAAGAACAAATTTCCCATTCCAGTAATTGAGGACCTGCTGGATGAGCTCCATGGAGCAAAGATCTTCTCCAAATTGGACCTCAGATCAGGGTATCATCAGATAAGAATGCATGACAAAGACATACCCAAAACTGCATTCAGAACTTATTTCGGGCACTATGAGGTTTTGGTCATGCCATTTGGGCTAACCAATGCACCTGGCACTTCTCAAGCTCTCATGAACAAGATTTTTGGCTCTTACCTCAGAAAGTTTGTGTTGGTATTCTTTGATGATATACTTATATTCAGTCAAAATCCAGAAGAGCACAAAGAACATCTCAAAATAGTACTGCAACTTCTCAAACAACACCAGTTGTATGTCAATATCTCTATATGTGTCTTTGCAGTACCCCAGGTAGCATATTTGGGCCACATTATTTCTGGCAGTGGAGTTTCTACTGACCCAGCCAAGATCTCTGCAGTTGCAGACTGGCCAATTCCAACTACTCCAACCCAGTTAAGAGGTTTTCTGGGGTTGTGTGGGTATTACAAACGTTTTGTCAAAAACTTTGGCAGCATTGCTAGGCCTCTCCACAACATACTGAAGAAAGACAGTTTTGTCTGGTCCTCTGAACAAACACAAGCTTTTCAAGAGTTGAAACAAGCACTAATCTCTGCCCCACTGTTGGCCCTTCCTGACTTTTCTGCTCCTTTTGTTCTTGAGACAGATGCTTCAGGAACAGGGTTGGGAGCTGTGATGATGCAACAAGGGCAGCCCATCGCTTATTATAGCTCAGTTTTGTGCCCCAAAAATGCTGCATTATCCACTTATGAAAAGGAAGCATTGGCAATTATGGAAGCATTGAAGAGATGGAGACATTATTTTTTGGGAAATGACTTAATTATCAGAACTGATCATCAGAGCTTACAGTTCATGACAGATCAGAAAGTATCAACTAGCATTCAACACAAACTAATGCTTAAACTATTGGAGTTCAACTTTCAGTTGGAGTACAAAAAGGGAAAAGAGAACATTGTGGCTGATGCCCTGTCTAGGAAGTACTCCTGTTTGGCCATCTCACTAGCCACTCCACAGTGGATCTCTGAAGTGGAGACTTCTTACCAGAATGATCCTCATTTCCAGCAGTTACTAGAGAAGCTCTTACTAACTGACACACATGCTGTCAATCATAACTCCCTTCATAATGGTATAATCAGACATAAAGGAAAAATTTATGTGGGAAGAGACACTGCTTTGAGGATGAGAATTATGCAGGCCTTGCACTCTTCTGCTATTGGGGGGCATTCAGGCATGAAAGCATCTTACAAGAGGTTGAAACAGGTGTTTTACTGGCCTGGCATGAAAAAGGACCTGGACAACTTTGTGTTACTCTGCCCAGTGTGTCAGAAAAACAAGGGGGAAACCTGCCCATATCCTGGGTTCTTAGACCCACTACACATTCCTGACATGGTATGGACACATATCAGCATGGATTTCATTGAAGGACTGCCCAAATCCAATGGGAAAGAGGTGATCTTTGTGATGGTGGACAGATTGTCTAAATTTGCTCATTTCATTCCTTTGTCACATCCCTATATAGTCCAAACAGTCGCTCGAGCATTCATTGATAATGTGCTGAAGTTGCATGGGCCCCCTCTTGCAATTGTTTCTGACAGAGACTGTATTTTTACCAGCAGACTGTGGAAAGACATTTTTGCTGCTATGGGAATTGAATTACGTTACAGCTCAGCTTATCACCCTCAGTCTGACGGCCAGACGGAACGTGTAAACCAGTGCATTGAAAACTATTTGCGTTGCATGACAGCATTGGAACCAAAGAAATGGGCACTGCATTTGTCTATGGCAGAGTATTGGTACAATACTTCATTTCACTCTTCGTTGCAGAAAACTCCTTTTTAGGCACTTTATGGCTACCCTCCCCTTGACCTCCAGCTTCCAGAAGCGTTGGCAACCATTGACAAAGAAGCAACAGAGTTCTTGGGGGACCGGACTGTGATGTGGCAGCAATTGAAATCCAACCTGGCCAATGCTCAAGCTCGTATGAAGAAATACGCTGATCTTAAGCGGGTGGAACGACAGTTGTCAGTGGGAGACATGGTCTACCTCAAAATGCAGCCGTACCGCTTGAATGCATTCGGTGCTCGCTCGCATATTAAACTCCAGAGTAAATTTTATGGCCCATTCAGGGTGATCGCCAAAGTGGGCAACGTGGCTTAAAAATTGCTGTTGCCAGATAGCGCTGCCATTCATCCTGTTTTCCATGTGAGCCAGCTGAAAAAGCATCTGGGTCCCACGGCCGTTCCTTGTGCTGATCTTCCATTGATTGGTCCGGATGGGCGTGTACGCACTGAACCATCTTGGGTGTTGGAGACACGCCAAATCCCACGTAACAATGTCGCGGTGGTGCAATGGCTCGTGCAGTGGGAGAATTTGCCACCTGCAGAGGCGTCCTGGGAGGATGCAGATTTTATGAAAAAGGTGTTCCCAGTGTTCTTTAAGCAGACGGTGGATCGCTGGTTTAATCGTTCAGCTTCTTGAGGACAAGTTCGCCCTCAGCGGGAGGTATTGTCAGGCTGGTGTAATCTTCAGAGCATAGAGCATCTTTAGATAGCGGACGACGGGGATGGAAGCACGTCAAGGGATCGGACGGCTCGCTACGCTCGCCTCCGACTGAAGCGTTATCAGTTACTGTTGTCTTTTCCGTTGCCGTAACTGTTCACCGTTATGTTTTGTAGCTGGCTATATAAAGCCACCCTTTCCCCTGTTGTAAGGCATGCCATTTCTATGAATGAATCAACTACAAACTTTATAGCTAATATATTCGCATATTCGCCTCGGATACCCATATACGCTCCTGGTGACGAACCCTAGCGTTTCGATCCCCAGATCCCTTAGTTCGATCCAGCTCCGGGTGTTACACCCGCCAGAGAGGTCCCGCCTCACCTTCCACGCCCGTTTGTGGTGAGACCCGGCCGTTCTTGCCATTGTTTACCAGCTCTGTTTTCGATCAGAAAGAAAATTCAGATTCCTGATAGCTTCTTTGATTTGATCTCCTCTTCATCAACATAATAATTCATGGTTCTTTGGTGCAGGAGGTGCCTCCGGCGTGGCGGTTGATCCGGTTCCGGCTCTACACCGATGACGGCTGGGTCCTGGTTCCAGTTCCAGTTCTGGGGGAGGTGCGTGTACAACCTGAGGAAGAACTTGGCGTGGATCCTAAACCTGCCGCTGCCCCGGCGCCACGCCTTTGTCATGTGCGTCCGAGCGGGCCGATAGGGAAGGCTAACCCCGCTCATCGACAACATGCCCCGCGGTGGCTCCGGCGAGACCCTCGAGCTCGTCGTCATGCTGTCCGGGACCCCCAGTGAGAGCCTCTCTCCATGTCTTGCTGAAAATTTGTTATGCACAATGTGCAGATCTTGGTGTGGATACTCCTATTCTTGCTGCATGGTCATGATATTTTTGGTTTTATTTTGGTTGTCTTGTAGTAGACTACTGTAGGTAGTTGCTTACTGAGGAATAAATTTCATGAGTAATTTGGGGTCTTACTTTAGTGGAGTGCTAATCTGATCGTGCTTGGAAAAATGATATTATGCCAGGTTTTATTAGGACTTTGGGACTTGTCTGAACTCTGAAACTTGTTGCAGCCTTGTAGAAAAGTAAAAGTAGTTGAATGGGAATATTATAGGTGCCAATGCCATGTGGATTTATTAGTTTTGCAGAGAATACGCTAAGTTTCTAACCAATGAACAAAATTCAGGCTGTATCCTACAATGGACAGTGCAGAAAAGCTTAGTTCCTCGCACATTTATATTGTTTTTGGTTTTGCCTTCTTGATGCCGTTATTATACTGTTATTCATCATTGGTCCGCCGCTTAACTTCCACATTATTTTCACTGATTCAGCCTATGATGCGCTGCGGCACCCGGATGTCGACGCAGAGTAGAGAAAGATCAGAGTCCTGACACAAGTTTTGCCTATGGATAAATATAGATTGAGAAAACTCAGCAGCTCTCGCGTTTCTTCTACTAGCTGAACTTGGTCCGTTCTCTTGACAGGACAGGGAGAGGGGGAAGCCTCACTGTTCTATGATTCAGAACTGCCGAAGGCATTGTTGTGTCGCATGGCTGAATAATGTTTGTTCTCATGCTGGTTGTAGTAGTTGCTGCATTGTTGCTCTTTTGACATTCATCTCTGTGATGTGATTTCCATCATTTTTTTTCACTCTAGGGGCTCCTGTAATGAGTAATGAGTTGATGATCCTGCAAAAAAATTTAATTAGATCATGCATTTCGCGTAACTAAAGATGCTGTGATTTTTGCAATGAGTTGATGTGTCACACCTAGGTAGGGGATGAGAGTGTATGGCTCGTGTTCTCCCCCCTTTGTTGACCTTATTCGAGCTTGCTAACTCTCAATCTCTCCATGGATTCTTGCTAGTTTTTTGGGGGGAAGGGAGAGAGGAGATCTAGATCCACATTTCCACCAATCACTTTCTCCTCTATGTGAGGGGAACCCCTTGGGTCTAGATCTTGAAGTTCTTGGTGTTCTCCTTCTTATTCTTCCTCTCATTTTTCTCCCTAGCATTAGTTGCTTTGGTGGGATTTGGGGGAGAAGGACTTGGGCACTCCGTGTGCCCTTGCCATTGCATTTGGTGCATCGGTTTGAGTTCTCCATGGTGATACGTGGAAGTTACAAGTTGAGAAGCTTATTACTCTTGGGTGTTTGGTACCCTTGAGCTTGTTCCTCTTGGGTGCTTGGGCGCCCCAGACGGTTGGTGGTTTTCGGAGCTCAATCATTGTGGTGCAAAGCTTCGGGCAAGCGTCGGGGTCTCCAATTAGGTTGTGGAGATCGCCCCGAGCAATTTGACGGGTACCGGTGACCGCCCCCAAGGGTTGCCAAAGTGTACGGGTTCGGTGACCGTCCCCAAGGGTTGCCATTTGTACGGGTTCGGTGACCGCCCTTAAGGGTCCCTTAGTGGAATCATGACATCTTGCATTGTGCGAGGGCGTGAGGAGATTACGGTGGCACTAGTGGCTTCTTGGGGAGCATTGTGCCTCCACACCTCTTCCAACGGAGATTAGCATCCGCAAGGGTGTGAACTTTGGGATACATCGTCGTCTCCGCGTGCCTCGGTTATCTCTTACCCGAGCCCTTTACTTATGCACTTTACTTTGTGATAGTCATATTGTTTTTTGTCATATATCTTGCTATCACTTAGTTGTTTATCTTGCTTAGCATAAGTTGTTGGTGCACATAGGTGAGCCTATTTGTTTTAGGTTTTGTGCTTGGCAAATTAACTGCTAGGTTTATTCCGCATTTATTCAAGCCTAAACCGTAATTTTTTAAAAAGCACCTGTTCACCCCCTCCCCCTCTAGGCGACATCCTCGATCTTTCAGAGTGTATGGGCCAGAGCCCAATGGGTGTACTGGGCCGCTTGTGGCCAGCGTGTGTGTGTGGACTTGTACTTAAGCGGTGGCCGCAAACGAGACATGCAGGAAATGAAATACGATCTGAACTCTCTCATCCCCTTCCCTTCTCTGCTCACCTACCTGCTTCCTCCCTCACCCCGATCCCCTTTCCTGTGGGATCGATCCTCTCCCTAGGGTTCATCGGTCGTCACAATTGGTATCAGAGGCCACGAAATTTTTCTTCTCCGCTACCGATCCGCGCCGTCGCCCCACATCCTCTTGGTAAATCGGTAACACCCACTGCATCAGGTGCGGATTCGCTTCGGTGAATTCACGCGAAATCCTGTGTGGGGTTCGATTTGCTCGGAGCGGGAGCAACGACGACATCCAAGGCTTCTGTGCAGACGCGGCACCTCATGGCTACCATGGAGAATCAGACATCCAACCTCTCGGCCCTCATGGAGAAGCTACTGGAGCACTTCGATGAGGAGCGGGCGGAGGCGGGGAAGCCCGCAGAGGTGCAGGGCGCCTTCAACAGCCAGGTCTCCCAAGAGCTCGTCAGCCTCTCCAAGCAGATCGGCCTCACCCAAGCCAAGGTCAATGACGTTCGGAAGGGGGCCTCCTCTTCGCCCTCGTCGGCCCTCTCCGCCAGATCCGACGTCGACAACCCGACCACGACTGCGCCACCACCACCACCGCCACCGGAGCCGCACGTCGCTCCACCTCCGAGCGCGCTGCCACATCCGCAAGCGCTGGCTGGCGGCCAGCCGCGCGCCCGTCTGATCAACGACGGACCGCTGATGCTTCGAGTACCAGAGCAGCCGCCACCACCAGAGCACGCTCATCACCAACAACCGTGCGAGGATTACTTCACCAAGCCACCGAAACACAATTTCCCTCGCTTCGATGGGGAGTACCCGCACGTTTGGCTGGATCGATGCCTGGCGTATTTCGAGCTCTACCGCGTGCCGGAGCACAGTTGGGTGACCACCGCAGCGCTCTATGTGGAAGGGCGCGCTGCACTCTGGTTACACGCGTTTCGGCAACAAAATCCGATTCTCCGCTGGGATATGTTCAGGCACGCGATTGAAGAGGAGTAGGGACCGGACGAATTTGAGTCCCTAATGCACAGCCTCATGCAATTGCGACAGACTGGCAGTGTGATTGAGTACATGCAGCAATTTAAGGTTCTGATGTACAATTTGCTGGCCCTGGATGCAACCCTGAGTCCCAAATTTTTTGTGACACAATTTCTGATGGGCCTTAAGGATGAGCTGCGCGCTGCCGTACGCCTTCAAGCACCCCACAACATCACCCGTGCCACAGTTTTTGCAAGAATTCAGGAAGAGGAGCTTGCGAGCAGGTCGACCGCCTCCACTGCCCCACTCTGCACCAACTCCGGGATGGCCACTGACAGATGCAACCGTGGTGCCAGCAGGGAACCCACCCAAACTGATCGTCGCAGCCAAACAAGCGGAAGATGACTTCGGCAGAGAGCGGCAGTTACGGGATTACAGGCGCCAGCATGGCCCGTGTTTCTGCTGTGGCGAGAAGTACTCCAGAGAGCATCAGTGCAAGCGATCAGCTAAACTACTTACCATTGAGGTTGGTGAATATGGAGAGGTCATGTCAGATGATGCAGTGCGCACCCTGGAGCTGTTAGATGAACCAGTGGTGGCTGACACCGCGTGCTGCCTACTATCAGCGCATGCTGCACAAAGCACGAAAGTGGCAAAAACCATCAGACTTCGCGCTACTGTGGGCGGACATACAATGTTGTTACTCGTCGACTCCGGCAGTACACATAGTTTAGTCAGCACGGCTTTTGCTAAGCGTGTGGCGGTTTCGACAACCAAGATGCCGGCAGTGGCCGTTCGCGTCGCCAACGGCCAATGGCTGACCTGCATAGCTATGGCACCCCAACTCCGCTGGACCATTCAAGGTCACGAATTTGTCACCAGAAATCCATCATGAATTAACAGGTTTCTTGTAGCGCGATATGCACCTGTTGGAGTTGGGCGCGTACGATGTCGTCCTGGGAGTTGACTGGTTTGCTCAATACAACCCAATGAAATGTGATTGGAATCTGAAATCAATGGAATTCGTCAAGGAGGGAACCACGGTACAGCTGTTCGGTGTGCGCACGGAGGAGCAGCCTACGCTAGCGGCAATGGATGCTGCTATGCTTTGGCAACTGCAGGAGGCCAACGAAATCTGGGGTGCGGCTCTGTTGTAGATTCAGGCCCCCGCATCACCTCAAGAGGAACCAAGTCCCTCGATCATCCAACAAATACTGACAGACTTTCGTGATGTCTTTGAGGAGCCAAACACATTACCTCCTCATCGACAATACGATCACGCCATCACCCTGGAACCGGGCACAACACCAATCAACTGCAGACCATACCGGTACTCACCACTGCAAAAAGATGAGATCGAGTGACATGTTGCTGAAATGCTCTGCAAGGGCCTCATCACTCTTAGCATGAGCCCGTTTGCTGCGCCGGTCCTTTTGGTCAAGAAAAAGGATGGATCCTGGCGATTCTGCGTTGATTATCGAAGATTGAACGCCGTAACCATCAAGAACAAATTTCCCCTTCCGGTTATCGATGAGCTACTGGATGAATTGGCGGGTGCGGCAATCTTCTCCAAGATTGATTTGTGTTCGGGTTATCATCAGATCCGCATGCGAGAGGGGGATGAAGCAAAGACAGCCTTCAAAACTCATCACGGGCACTTCGAGTTCCACGTGATGCCGTTCGGAGTCACAAATGGACCTCCCAGATTCCAATGCCTCATGAACCTCTCCTCGTTGGACCGCACCGTAAGTATGTCATAAGTTTTCTGGATGACATTCTGGTGTTCAGTCATACATTGCAGGAACATGTCGAGCTTTTGCGCATGGTGTTGTCTCTCTTGCGACAACATCAACTGTATGCCAAGGAATCCAAGTGCTCATTTGCCCAGCCTCGCATCGAATATCTTGGACATGTGATTTCCAAGGAAGGTGTGCCAACGGATGCCAGCAAGACCAGCACCATGTGTTCGTGGCCTATACCAACAAATGCCACGGAGCTGCGGGGATTCCTCGGTCTAACTGGTTACTATCGCAGGTTCGTTCCAAGATATGGGATCATCGCCAAGCCACTCACGCAGCTGCTCACTAAGAAAGGATTTCTATGGTCTGAACAAGCCCAAGTCGCCTTCGACCTCCTCAAGCAAGCTATGGTCAATACCCCGGTCTTGGCACTGCCGGATTTTTCACGCTCATTTTCCATCGAAACAGGTGCTTGCGACACCGGAGTGGGCGCGGTGCTAGTCCAAGATGGTCACCCAGTGGCATATCTCAGCAAGGCATTGGGGGTCCGCAATCAACGTCTGTCCATCTATGAGAAAGAGTTTCTCGCTGTCATCATGGCCGTTGACAAATGGCGTCCCTATGTGTAGAGAGCTCCCTTTGTCATTATCACTGATCACAAAAGTTTGTGCAGTTTGGGAGATCAACAGTTGGAAACAGAGCTTCAGCGCAAGGCTATGTTAAAGATGGTGGGGTTACAGTTCTCCTTCAAATATCGCCGGGGCCAAGACAACGGCGCGACAGATGTCTTGTCCCGCGTCGGCCACTTACTGTCTGTCGAAGCAATGTCTGTCAGTCAGCCCCAATGGCTTCAAGAGGTTGCTAACTCTTATGAGACAGATCCCGATGCGCAAGCCATGTTGCAGCGGTTGGCCCTTTGCAGTCCAGACGACCAAGGTTATGAGCAAGGGGTGATTCGCCATCATGGCAAACTATGGATCGGAGCGAACACTGCCCTGCAGACCAAGATGATCAGTGCATTTCACACGAGCGCGGTGGGAGGACATTCAGGAGTCACGGCCACTTATCAACGCCTCAAGAAACAATTCACTTGGCGTGGTCTCAAAACGGCCGTCGAAGATTTTGTGAGACAGTGTGCAGTCTGTCAACATGTGAAGTCTGAACATATCCGGACCCGGGTCTGCTTCATCCACTTCCAATACCCACTCAGCCGTGGAAGGATTTGACGATGGACTTCATCGACGGCTTGTCGGCATCCGACGAATACGAGGTGATGATGGTCGTCATCGACCGGTTCACCAAGTATGCACACTTTGTGCCACTTCGTCACCCATACACTGCTACTACCGTCGCGCGTACCTTCTAGGACAACATCATCAAGTTACACGGGGTGCCCGATTCCATCATCTCTGACAGAGATAGTGTTTTCACCAGTAAAATGTGGCGGGCAATACTGGATGCTGCTGGTACAGAATTGAGTTACTCCACGGCATACCATCCTCAGACCGATAGGCAAAGTGAGCGGGTGAACCAGTGCCTTGAAATGTATCTTCGTTGTGCTGTCCATGAGACACCCAAGCGATGGTGCAAATGGCTGTCAACCACGGAGTTCTGGTACAACACAACCTACCACTCCTCACTCAATACTTCACCATTTGAAGCCTTGTATGGGCAGGAACCAAACCTGGGAGGGTTGCCTACCTTGGTCACCAACTTACCTAAAGATGCAGGAACAGAGTTTGACTGGGCGACACATAACACAAGGCTGCATGCCCAGCTCTCGCGCGCGCAGAATCGGTGCAAGCAGAAGGCCGACAAGCACCGCTCAAAGTGTTCCTTCCAAGTGGGAGAACATGTTCTACTCAAGCTTCAACCCTACACTCAATCAATTGTCGCCAACCGCCCCTGCCCCAAGTTGGCATACAAGTTCTTTGGGCCATTCACCGTCGAGCAGCGCATCGGCACCATGGTGTACAAGTTGGCACTTCCAGAGGACAGACGCATCCACCCGGGTTTTCATGTATCCCAGCTCAAGCCGTTCACACCAGATTACTCTCCGGTCTTCTCCGAGCTACCACGCACTCTAGACCTCACTGCTGCTCCGTTACAGCCCATTACCATCCTCGCCCATCACCTCGTCAAGAAAGGTAACTCCTCGGTGCTGCAGGTTCAAGTCCAATGGTCTTCACTGTCGCCAGACTCTGCAACCTGGGAAGATTACTCCGTGCTGCATCACCGATACCCAACGGCTCCTTGCTGGAATGAGACAACACTTCCGCTCAAGGAGGGACGAATGTCACACCTGATGTGGGTACATCAGTGGACTAGATAGGGGATGAGAGTGTGAAAGAACATGCGGTGCCCCCATGTTTGGTTTTGGTAATTGATGATAATCTCTATGGACTAATGGTTGCCTTGAGTTATATTTGAAGGTTTTGTCCATAGGCTTTTTCTTGGAGTACATGTGTTGGTTTCAAGGAGAGTTTGTGTCGACCAAGGTGCTATTCAAGGAATTACCTAAAGATTGGTCTTGTGAGAGGTTGATCAAGACTAAGTCAAAGAGTGAATCAAGTTGATCAAACCACAAAGCGTAAAGATGTACCAAGAGGGATCAAGTGATCCCATGGTATGGTAAGCATTGTCCATTACGCTTTGTTTGCTAACCCATGGTTTTCCTGAGAGTTCTTTGTAGGGTTAGGTTGCGATGTGCAAGTTCAAGTGGAGCATCATGAAGATATCAAATGCTTGAAGCTTGCTGTTCATTATGGTAACAATGGATTTATGAAGATGTGCCAAAGAGTGGCTCACCCATAGTGGAGTATGGGGGAGCAATCAACTAGTCTTCTTCGAGCCAACACAATCAAGAAAGGTGGTCCAACTTGAGGGAGTCAAGATCGTCATCATCTAGCTCAAGTGGACTATGTGCAAGACAAAGGTTTGCCCTTGATAGGTTTTCTATTTTTCCGGTCTCATGGTGGTAGTTGGGAGACCGGGTTATATGATCGATTGCCGTACTATCAAGGGGGCTCTCGATGAGTAGCTTGATCGTATCGTTCATAGAGAGCTCAAACCTTTGCATCCTTGCATCATCTTTATTGGTTCTTGTTTGGTTAGCTTTGTGAGTCTTAGAGCTTATGGTCATCTTGATGACAAGCTCGAGTTCATCGAAAACGGAGTTCACATGCATCTTCTATGATGTTTTCGATGTTGGAGGTTTTGCCGATTCTTCTCGGTTGGAGGTTTCACTCCTATATTTGTTAGGCATACCTCCCCTGCCTCTTCTTACTATAACCAGTCGTGGTTTTGATGCTGCTCGTCGTCTTGTATCCAACAAGCTTGAGTTTGCTCAATTCGGAGCTCATTTGCAGAAGTTTTGGCAGTTCTGGTTTTCTCCCTGCGAAAGTACCGCGGTCGGCAGCGGCAGTATCGCTTATAGCGTCAAGCGGTAGTACCGCTCTACTGCCGCCTTGATTTTGGGTCCTGCACTTTTCATGTCGGGTTTAGCAGTAGTTGCATGGCAGTAAGGCACGGTAGTTCCGCCTACCACCTATAAGCGGTAGTACCACTCCGGTCGGGCGGTAGTACCGCTTCTGCATTACTACCACCGTACTCTGCTCTGCCCTGCCTCTTTTGGTCCCGTGTTCTGCTCCTCCAGCGGTAGTATGGCTGGGGTGAGCGGTAGTACCTCTTATAAGCGGTACTACCGCCCCAAGGTTCATGTTTTGTTGCCCCTTTTCCCTGCTTCTTACGCCCGAGCGGTAGTACCGCTCGTGTGCGGGCTGAGCACATAACGGTTGGATCTTCCCCTTCCTATAAAAGGGGGTCTTCTTCCCCAATGAACCTTATCTCTTGGGCTCGTTTTCTCCCCCCTTTGTTGACCTTCTTCGAGCTTGCTAACTCTCAATCCCTCCATGGATTCTTGCTAGTTTTGGGGGGAAAGGAGAGAGGAGATCTAGATCCACATTTTCACCAATCACTTTCTCCTCTATGTGAGGGGAACCCCTTGGATCTAGATCTTGGAGTTCTTGGTGTTCTCCTTCTTGTTCTTTTTCTCATTTTCCTCCCTAGCATTAGTTGCTTTGGTGGGATTTGGGGGAGAAGGACTTGGGCACTCCGTGTGCCCTTGCCATTGCATTTGGTGCATCGGTTTGAGTTCTCCACGATGATACGTGGAAGTTACAAGTTGAGAAGCTTATTACTCTTGGGTGCTTGGTACCCTTGAGCTTGTTCCTCTTGGGTGCTTGGGCGCCCCAGACGGTTGGTGGTTTCGGAGCTCAATCATTGTGGTGCAAAACTCCGGGCAAGCGTCGGGGTCTCCAATTAGGTTGTGGAGATCGCCCCGAGCAATTTGACGGGTACCGGTGACCGCCCCCAAGGGTTGCCAAAGTGTACGGGTTCGGTGACCGCCCCCAAGGGTTGCCATTTGTACGGGTTCGGTGACCGCCCTTAAGGGTCCCTTAGTGGAATCACGACATCTTGCATTGTGCGAGGGCGTGAGGAGATTACGGTGGCCCTAGTGGCTTCTTGGGGAGCATTGTGCCTCCACACCGCTCCAAACGGAGATTAGCGTCCTCAAGGGTGTGAACTTCGGAATACATCGTCGTCTCCGCGTGCCTCGGTTATCTCGTACCCGAGCCCTTTACTTATGCACTTTACTTTGTGATAGCCATATTGTTTCTTGTCATATATCTTGCTATCACTTAGTTGTTTATCTTGCTTAGCATAAGTTGTTGGTGCACATAGGTGAGCCTAGTTGTTTTAGGTTTTGTGCTTGGCAAATTAACCGCTAGGTTTATTCCGTATTTGTTCAAGCCTAAACCGTATTTTTTTAAGAAGCACCTATTTACCCCCCCTCCCCTCCCCTCTAGGCGAGATCCTCGATCTTTTAGAGTGTATGGGCTAGAGCCCAGTGGGTGTAGTGGGCCGCTTGTGGCCAGCGTGTGTGTGTGTGGACTTGTACTTAAGCAGTGACCGCAAACGAAGATAGGCAGAAAATGAAATACGATCTGAATTCTGTCATTCCCTTCCCTTCTCTGCTCACCTACCTGCTTCCTCCCTCACTCCGATCCTCTTTTCTGTGCGATCGATCCTCTCCCTAGGGTTCATCGGTCATCACATGATGGTCATGCATCCCTTTTAGAATACGCATTTCGTGAATATGTGAAAAATGTACTGGGTTCTTCCTGTGAGCAGTAATGGGATTTCTAACTCATGAAAATAATTCAGATTTTATCCAGGAGCTCTACATGAAAGCTAGTTTCGGCCCATCACATTGTTTTCAGGTTGAGCCCCGCTTCGGTACATCCCCTTACTCAACATACCTTTGACAAATAGTACCCACTTTCGCTTGCATGGTGGGTCGCTAGCCGAAACGTATACGTACGTACGCTCAAGGAGTAGCGTCAAATAGACGCCAACTCATATTTGGCGCCTGTTATAGGCTCCAACCTGGATTGGCCCATTTACATTTTTCTTTCCTTTTTTTAAGCTTCAAAAAATATTGCGCCAGTTGGGATTCAAACTTGGAAGCAACAGGTTTAGTTCCAAGCGTAGTTAGCAGCTGGGACATATAACAGGTTGTGCTGTGAGTGTGGGCTTTTGGCGGGCAACCTCCATGAAAGTGGTTATTTTGAAAAATTAGACAATCACATTTTGGAGTTTCAAAAAATTCTGAAAAAAAATCTACACATTCATATGAATGTATTCAACATGTGTATAAATTCTACAATGAAATACATTGTGCTGAAAGCTACACAAAAAATAGAAAATATTGCATTTCTAATAGTGAACAGTGTGTGTACTGTTTATCAGTTTGAAACTCGTGATTTGTCTTTTTTTTGTAGCTCTCACCATAATTTATTTCGTCTTCAAAATTTATACACATTTAGAATACATCCATGTAAACATGAATGATTTTTATCAGATTTTTAAAAACTTTTAAATATATTTTCCGTTTTATTTCTCTAAAAACGACCTCCATGGAGGTCGACCGCCATTGGCATTTAGCAGCTATTCATAGTTCTACTTCTTCATCTTCTTGTTGTGTACAATTCTGGTTCAAGTTCTGCAAGGTTTTTCAGGGTGTTTTTTCTTTTGGTTTTTTGAAGCATGGTTTTCGCTTGGTTTTTCTCTTTCTTTTTCCTTTTTAGTTTTATTTTTTTGTCCTTTTTCATTTTTATTTTTCACAACCTTTCAATCGAATTTGCAAAGTTTTTAAAAAATTGTTTTTCAAATCTGCAATTGTTTTCCAAATTTGCGAACACTTTTCAAACTAGTGAACTTTTCTCAAATTCGTATCGTTTTCAATCCATGAACCTTTTCCAAATTGATGTTATTTTAAAAAAATTAACTCGTAACAATCTTCAAAGTCGCGAACTTTTTAAAATTTAACTCGCGAATACTTTACAAATTCATGAACTGTTTTTTAAGCTTGTGAACTTTTTTCAAATTTCATGATCTTTTTTCAAACCTAGCGGGCGAAGCGAGCGAGCTAGCGCAATATTAAACTTTTTTACAGACCCCACATTTGTCTTCTTTGCCAAGGGCTACTAAAATGTCCAAATGATCAGAAATTTGAAGAGGACCTCACACACCAAATTATCTACCATGCAATTTTTTTGAATTTATTGATTTTTTTAAGTATTTATTTTGAATTTTTTCTTCAGCGCAGGTGCAGATTAGTCTGGGCACCGAATCGCTGCTCTCTGAATTGACACTACAATATGGAAGTTGCAGTTATGGACAAATAACAACCAGTCAATACATGGCTGACAAATCATACGTACCCCACAGCACACACAAACATCCCATGGCATATCAGCGGCATGATCAGCATGTACAGCATTCTAAATGGGAACAAAGAAACAAACCTATCCTGCGGCCTGCTCCATGGAAATAAACAGCTCATGAAACAAAGCATTATAAATGAGTTTACAAAACCAGATGAATACATAGACCGGAGCTCCGCGGTCCTGACTCCTGAGATGTGATGAGATATACTCCTTTTTTTTTTCTGTCTGTTGCTGCATTATCAGTTTTTTCTCTTCTGGTTTTGCTTGACAGTTTCAGCACACAATGTAGAACTGGGACTGTGGCCTTTTTGCTATAAAAACCCGGGTGAATAAGTAATGGGGAGTGAGCTGTGTTGTCTTCCATTCCTTGGGCGCCCAATTCAGCGTGGTGTTATTAGTCATGTCACCTGAAGCACCATGAAGCAACTGACCAGGGTTCAGTGATCCTGATTCCTGAGACAGCACAGTTTTTAACTCCTTGGACGCCAGAATTTTGCACAGGCAGGGCGAAGATGCACGCTATCTGGAAGACAATATCCACATTAACAATTATAGAAAGTCAAAGCAGTAACACAGTAATTATGGAAAAGTCTGTGGATGTCAGAACTGACGGGGAATATATAGCAGGGGTTCCTCTCCTCGGGCAGAAGAACCATGAAGTTTAATTCCTTTCTGAATTATACAACAGTAATTATTGACAAGTCATGTGGATGTCATCTGTATATTATTATGGCAAGATGAAAATTGCCTGCAAGTTGAAGAGAAAATTTTCAAGTTAAGTAAGCAGTACAAACAGAGAAGAGTACTAATAAAAAGTTGTATTCGGTCATTCCAAGCCATGAAAGGTATGTCCCTTTACTTGGTTCTTGGATGCAAGTTCAGTTTCTAAAAGTTCTGAAGATTAGCTAGAACAAACACTGTGTATTATATGTTTCTGCCCTTGAAAACCTTAATACTCCCCCCTTTCTGGTTTATATAGGTCCTGCGTGTATCCAAGGTCGTCAATTTTATCAATGTAATGTGAATTGAATTGTATATCACAAAAGTTATACCATTAGAAAATATAACATTTGAAGTTTCTAATGGTATAATTTTTGTGGTGTATAACTCATATTACGTTGCTCAAATTGTCGATCTAGAGATACGTGTAGACCTTATAAACTGAAAGGAGGTAAGTAGTAAAAGGAGAAAAAAAAGTGTTAATGCTATAATCCATTTTGATTTGGGCACAGTAGGCTTGCAACACTTTGAAAAAAAAAGGCTCCTAGCCGCTTACCTCCTCTGCAGCACCTGGGACCAACAAGACAACCTCCAACACTAGTTGCACGGCCAGAGCGAACAAGTATGGAGTATATAGGGCAGAGCACCATGTATGTCTGACACCGGAGCAAAGATGGAGAGGTGTGCGGCGACGATGGCCTCAGAGGAGGAAGATGAGGGACCAGGGTCGTCGGTGCACACCTCCACCTCGTCGCGCCCTGACCAAAGGGCAGAGTGAGTCCATAATTTCCACCCTGTTCCTCTCCTACACTTGGCCAAGTGTTTCCCAGCTCTGCACAATTTTGTAGTACAACAGAACAGCACGTTGCTCCACAGTTTTTAACTCCTTGGACGCCAGAATTCGACTCTGGGGATGTGACGAATCTTGTGGGCATTCTCCCCTTCGCACCTGGCAACTAGACTTGGACATGCAACAATTTTGAGTACCTTCAAAGCAGAGAGATTCCGTATGCTTTCAGGCAAATATGTCAGGTTGGGAGAAAGGCCGATGATAAGTTCTTCTAGGCAAGTCAACTGTCCCAACCATTCCGGTAACATCTCCAGGCCATTGCACCCTAACAACGTCAGATCCGTAAGAGCGATGAGGTCCTTCATGCTTTCAGGCAAAGATGTTAGTTTGGGGCAATCGTCGATTAAAATTTCTTCTAGAGAACTTAACTGTCCCAACCATTCCGGCAGCATCTCCAGGCCTTTGCACTTTTTTAACTTCAGTTTTTTAAGAGCGGCAAGGTTCTTCATGCTTTCAGGCAAAGATGTCACATTGCAACAATCTCGGATGTCAAAGACTTGTAGCGAACCCAGGTGGCCTAACCATGTCGGGAGTGTCTCCAGGTCCTTCAACGACCATAAATGTAGTCCAGTGAGAGAGGTGAAGCATAGGATGACCTCTGACAAAGTCCGGAAACCACTGACGGAGTCTAAATGAAATATCTCAAGTGAAGGAAAGTATTGAAGTCTATCCCACTTGTCTTCAGTGAAACTACAATGCTTTAGAATCACCTTAGAAGGGCGAACGGAAGACGAGAGTTTTCCAAATCCCCGTTCTGGCAAAACTGTCTCGCTGTTGCTCAAAGCCCAAATCATACTTCTTGGGGGATATGGTAGAAACTTCAACCTTGGGCAGTCCAGTACCTCCAAAAGATGCAAATTAGGGATAAGAAACTCTTCGTTTTCTGTACTTGACTCTGTTGTCCACCATTCCACCAAATTCTCCATCGACACCAATATCAGCACTCTTAGTTTCATACAAGTTCTGCCATCTCCGTAGAATTCCTTACCGACTTTCCTAATGTTGGGAATGTTCCTCACACACAGCCTTCTTAAATTTGGCAGTGCCCCGAATGGAGGAAGACAATCACATGCTTCCAAACCATGAAGGGTCAGTTCACTGAGAAAAGGGAGGTAGGACGAGATGTGCAACATCCAGTCAGGGAAATCCTTGCTCCTATACCCAAGTAACCAAAAGTTTTCAAGAGTCCGAGGAGGTATGAGCCTGTCCAGCACAGATTCAGCTCCTTCACTTTCCCACTGAAGTTTTAGTGCTCGAATATCTGATTTATCACGCAGTTTGACTCTGTCTGCATCTTCTGGACGCTTGACATTCTGAAGGCCTCTAAGTAACAGATCTGAACAAGTCAATCCTGCAAGATCCACTATACTGCTGCATCCTCTACTCTCTATCTCATGTACCTGATGCACTATTGTGCCCACAAGATTTAGACGCTTTCGAATGGCTAGAACCTTTTCAAGCAAATTAGAAGTTGCACTGTCAACCACCAACTGGGTGAGACTAGTCATGTCGCCAATGCTATCAGGGCAGTTATACATTTTTGGAAGGCCATTCATGTGCAGTATTTGAAGCTTAAGGTCACCAAATGAGGAGGGGAGCTCACTGAGCCCTAGACAGTATGACAAATAGAGACACCTCAACTTAAACAACTTGCATAGCGACTCAGGCAATTGTTGGATCTTAGGACAATTTGTTAGGTTCAAATATTGAAGCTCATAGAGGTGATCAAAACATTCAGGGAGTTCTTCAAGGTTATGACAATCTGAAAGATCTAGGTATTTCAAGTGATTAAGTTGGCAGAATGATCCTGGCAGCATTGAAACCTTGTAGCAACCAGAGAGGTTCAGGAACTCAAGTTTCCGAATGTGGCCGAAATCAGTTGGCAGGTTTTCTAGCTCATGGCAACTTGATAGGTTCAGATGTTCTAAGCATGGAAAGCTAACATTGTCAGGTAGTTTGGTGAGCTTTGAACAACTCGACAAGTTTAAGAATGAGAGTTTAAGAAGGCTACCAAATTCATCAGGGAGCTTTTGAAGACCACAACAGCCTGACATATCTAGGTGATGCAAGCATTTAAGCTTGCAAATTGATTCAGGCAATTCTTGCAGTGTACAACACCCGGATAGATTGAGAAAAAAGAGTTGAGAGAGTTCTCCTAGCGGTGCAGGTAGCTTACTGAGGCTGCTACTGAAAGATAGGTCCAAATAGCAAAGTTTGTTGAGGCGACAAATACTGTCAGGCAAGGTTTGAAGCAAGGAATTGGACAGAATAAGAGTTTCCATGTTTTGAAGTGCATGAAAATGCTTAGGAAGTGATTTTATTGGCAAGCCTGTGGCATCAATATACCTAATTAGCTTCAATTGATTAATTGAAGATGGCAGCACCACACTCCTTGGAGCAGATTGGCCTTTAGCTGAATGCCCACTTAGGTCCAAGACACGTAAGTACTTGGATCGAGAAAATGCCTTTTTCGGGAGTTGCAGTACCCCCAAATCCCTGAAGTGGAGGGACCTAAGCTTGCGTGGAATATATTTGAAAACCTTGGGATCATTCTTAAAGTTGGTTAACTGTGCATGTCGGCAGTAACGAGCTTTGTTCCAGCTGGTGCTTTTGGTAGCATCCAGATCAATAAATTCATCAGCAGCAATTATTGATGCAAGATCATGAACCAAATCATGCATGACGAGATCTGGAGGAGCTTTGAGATGCAATGGACTTGGACTGACCTGCAGAGGTAACTACTATCAATATAGTATTGCAAATGGAAATGTAGAACCCCTTGAGAATAGGAAATGTTAAAATGGAGTTAAGAGTTGCAATTTCCTCAAAATCTGTGGAGCCCTTATACAGAATAATTTTCCTACACACAATTATTTTTACTAGAAACCATGGATTTTCATAAATTGTTTTTATGGCATTAAAATTTGGATAAGAACAGAGCACGTAAAGCTAATAAAGCATATGTTATATACAAAGAATATTCATACATATTTCTCTAGATATGTTTTATGATATTTTTTATTTCTTTGTATGTCAAGTTTGATATGTTTACTAACTAGTTCAACAAGTTTCAACTAATTTGAAATTATACGTAACTTGCTTACTAACTATAAATTATGAAGATGAGTGACTATTGAAGGGTGATTATTAAAGGAACCACCCCCTGCCGCTCACTAGGGGAAGTCCACA
This sequence comes from Triticum aestivum, assembly GCF_018294505.1. NCBI lineage: Eukaryota > Viridiplantae > Streptophyta > Magnoliopsida > Poales > Poaceae > Triticum > Triticum aestivum. The sequence goes on from NC_057812.1 coordinate 693,709,878, forward strand.
CATGCACCGACTTCCCACCGCCGTTATCACCAACGGCGCCTCCACTACAGTCATGCTGCCCCCCCTGACATGTGGGCCTGCCATTGAAACACTCAAGGCCTAAACCAATATCCCTTCCCCGAAGCTCAGCCTCCATGTTACCTCAACCCCTCCCAAAAGCCGGCCGCCAACCACCTACAACTCTCTCCTCCCCTATTCTCCACGCGACCACGCCACGACTCAATGTCGTCACCTCCACCAGTACCTCCACTCACCACTTCGACAGCTGCCGCTAGCCCAACACTGGGATGGTGCTCCAACAACCCCACGCCCCACCTCTAGCAAATGATATCTTGTGGTTTGATACTCTACCAAGCGAAGTTAGAGTTCAAAAGCCTATTTTCTAAATTTATTGAACTAATATACATGTAGGGTGTTGTACGGAGAGAAATGTATCTTCCTTTCCTAAGTAAGTGCCGGGTCGCAAAAGGAATGCCACAAATTCTTAAGAGCAAAGGATAACACCATGCACATAATATGGTGGACTCTAACTAGGATTAAATCATCAATATGTCATATTAGTATAGGGGTCCATAGCAAGAATATAAAAAAACATATATGACATATCCGATTCAAAATCAATAAAAAATAAATTATTTAGATTAATAGATTGAATAAAAATTAGATTTTAATTTTGTGGCATATAATCTAGATATTAGATCCAGGAAGCAAAGGACAAGAATCTAAAACTAAAAGAATATATAAACCTGACATGAGTCAAAAACAGAAAGTACAAAACTGAACTTATCAGTGCTAATAACAAATTAAAATTTAGAGATGGATATACTAAGTCACCAACATAAATTAAAAATCAGAGTGTAGGACCTAATCTAGAACCATAACAGAGTATAATTTATGAAAGCTTGTCCATAACAGAGTATAAAGAAACAAAAAACATAGTAGTAAAAATGAACCAGCCATATAAGAGAAATTATGTCTATAGGTACTAACCGAAGCGGATCCTGGAATCCGAAGAAAGGACATCCCTAGAAGGTAGTTGATACACCTTTGGCCATCGTAGCCGGACAAATGTATCCAAGTGCATTCCATTGCTGGATTAGACGATTTCTGTCCATGACAAAGCCCTTGGGGAAGGCTGCCAAGTACGTGAAACACATTTTGAATTCTAGCTTCATGTAGTAATAGCTCAGCATTAGCCTCTCTAATGTTTCTTTCTGATGTCCTTCTCTCAAACCCAAATCAACCTTGGTGTCTCTTATATCTTCCCATGCCCCCGCGGTCTTTATGTCCGACATTACTTGCCCAAGAGCATTTGCCACGAGCGGTAAACCCCCACACTTTGCTGCAATCTGCTTTCCAATTTCTTCCAAGCCACTGTGGTCATCATCAGGCCCAAATGCCCTTCGTTTTATTAATTCCCAACAGTCACCAGGTTCTAAAACACCCAAATCGATTATGTCAGACTCAGGAACTGGGACAATTTTCCTCTCATTTGTAAGAAAACCAGTGCGCAATTGTTGCACTACCCGCAGGTTTCGTGTAGTTACTATAATACGACTACCCTTGTGGCCATGCTGTAACATCTCCTTCAACCTTTCAAGATTATCTCCATCTTCTTCCCAGAGATCATCCAGAACAATCAAGTATCTTCTAGTAGAAAGTTCTTTTTTCAGATGAAATTGCAAATCGCAGTTGTCAAGGTTAATAGTGCTATTCATAATGCTTCTCAGGATTGCACTCCCAATTTTGTGCAAATCAAACTGCTTGGACACATTAACCCAGATCGAGATGTCGAAGACACCGACCCTCTTGTCTGCAAAAACCGATTCAGCCAATGTCGTCTTGCCTATGCCGCCAAGGCCAACAACTGGGATGATGGAGATATCCTTGTTAGCTTCTTCACTTGTGAGTAGCAGGCTGATTATCTTTTCCTTCTCGACACCCCTCCCCACCATTCCAGTTTTCATGCCATGACCATTCCAGTTGGCTGCGAAAGTTTCATTGTTTCTGTTCCCTTCTCCCCTTGATTCTAGAGGCACAAGACTGAGCCTCCTCCTGCCCTCCTTCTCAATTTCGTCTATTTTCTTGGTCACTTTCTTCATCTTGTGGGGCATGGTTATTCGCTGCAGGAATTGATTGTTCCTGGAAAAACACAAATTGACCTGCAAAAACAAAAGGTGAAGTCAACTTCAGTCCCCTGCACGTTTAATTAGTTACTCAAAAATAGACAAAATCAAAGAGATCACTATCTTACTTTCTACTATAGATTAGATAAAGAAGAATCAAACATCTTAATGAATTCCTTCGGTTTGCTCTCTTTTTTTAGAAGATTCAGGTTTTTTTTTTGGAAGATTCAGATTCCTTCACCCAGGCAGAGCCAACTAACTGTACGAGAGAGACAGATGTGCCAGTACAAAAGCAGAAAAATACGGATTAATTAGCCTCCGGAGGCCTCTAGACCCGCCACCCGGAACCACCCATCCCTCGCCGCCAGCACCAGGATCGGCGAGATGGTGCTGGGATCGAGGATCTACCAGAACGCCGCCGCAGCAGGGAGATGGAAAGAAAAATTGTATGGTGTGTGGAGAGGAGAAGAGGGGGAAAGCAGAGGAGCTACCTTGGATTGGGTCTTGCTGATGAGCTCATTGGCGTCCAGCTCGTCCAGCACATCCTCGACGTCGTAGGCGACGCGCTTAAACTTGGTAAGCCACCGCTGGAACACCCTTCCGCCCTCGCCTCCTCGGCGCGACCTCTCGTCGGCGTCGCCCAGCACGGCCTCCAGATCTTTCATCTTCTCCGCCATCTCTAGCACGTCCTCCCGGTACCTCCACTGCAGAGTGATCTCCGCCGCGGCGTATTCGCCTCCGGCAAACAGCTTGCCGACGATCTGTTTCGCCACGGCGCCCGCAATCACACCCCCGAGCCCGCTCATCGCCATGGCTCCCTCCCCAGCCAACCCAAGCTACTGCTCTCCTCCCTCTGAACCCACGAGAAGAGAATGGAGTTCTGCTGCTGCTGCTGCTGTGTGTGCAGTGTAGAGACAAATGGTGAAAAGGGCCTGTCTTTAGTTTTCTATATCTTTCCGGGTGTTTGTATCACTGGAAATTTACTAATAGATCTGGGGCTTTTTGCAAAAACAAACGACTGACCTTTTCATTTCACAAGCATAACCATGGACTGAGCGTCCTCCTTTTCTTCACAAGCACAAACATAGTTGCCAACTTATTGTATGGGGCATCACCACTTTAATTATTCAACCAAAAACATAAGTTGGGATACATGCAATATCTGAGCAGGTGGCGCCTCACATCAAGTGATAAACTGGCCTTAGCTAAATTATGAGCTTTCCTATTAGCTTCTCTAGGTTCAAACTTCACATGACCTAATTCAAACCTACCAATCCAGTATTTGAATGTCGTTTATGATTATTGAACTTGGACCTCCGTACTCTGCCTCCAGATGATTCACCGTTGATTTACAATCTGTCGCCACCTGAATCTTCTGAATATGTAAACCCAGAGCCAGCACAAGAGAACGACCATGGTTTCTAGTACTTCCGACTCGATAATTCCCCGCACAGCAGCGGACGTGGCATCCCGTGCTTTGCAAATAGTTTCTCAAGACCAACCCTCATTTATGAAAGTCAAACTAAGAGCATCTACAATCATACGTCTCAAATCGGTATCAAACTCCCGACAAACCAATCATTGACCAGTTAAAAAAAGCAAGTTGAACTCCTCAAACCGGGCCCAAATGCCCAGGTTGTCCGACACCCCTCATATACAGCCTAAATCTATGACGGATATGGACGTGTCCGCCACATCAAGTCGGCCCATGCTAGCTCACCATGACCCTTCTTCGTCCCTACTAAAAACCTCACCTGGAGAGCAAACAGCTCCACTTCGTTGTCGCTCCGTTCTCCACCAATTTGTTCCCCTCCCCATCTCCGTCCACCATGTCCAGCACCGGTAGTCACTTTGGCGAATACGGCGGCGAGTGTGTAACGCCCCGGTCATAGCCACCGGTTTTTGGCCGTTACGCCTGGCGGGATCTAGACTGGCCTCACAGATCAACATTAGTCTTTCCTACACACTTTGTCCTCTCGTGCGCACCCGGGGTTGGTATCATGGATTAGGGCGTGCTAGCCATGTCGGCCCGCTGGTCATGGGCCAGGCGAGGACCCACCGAAGATTGATGAATGGGCCACGCAGACCCTGGCCTTCGGCGTAATCAAGATGAAAATCTCATGGAGGCTTGGCGTACACTTCAAGCGTATTTGAAAGATCACCATGTTTATCCCTAGATTGAAACAAACCATGTGGAAACCCTAGATACCCCAGTGCCTATATAAGCCCTGGGGTTTAGTCCGTAGAGGCATGCATATGCACTTTTATAGCTTAGAACATCTTCATACGTTCTCAAGGTAGATCATCATGTAACTTGCACCCCATCACAATCAATATATAATAAGTAGGACGTAGGGTTTACCTCATCAAGAAGGCTCGAATCTAGGTAAAACATAGTGTCCCTACTTCTCTTGTTACCATCTGACTCAGATCACCAAGCTTAGGACCCCCTACCCGAGATTTTCCGGTTTTAGCATTGACATTGGTGGCCCATGCAGGTCCCATCGTATGATCACGTGGGCGAAGTTTCACCTGATCATCAAATCCGTTCCGACATCTCACCCAAGCCGGCCACTCACGGCTTTGGGTTAACTGAGCACCCGAGTGACGAGTGATATTTTTCCACTCATTTCAACATTGTTTAAACTGAGATATTTCATTCAAAGAGAGATATTTGAAGGAAATATGCCCTAGAGGCAATAATAAAGTTGTTGTTTATATTTCCTTATATCATGATAAATGTTTATTATTCATGCTAGAATTGTATTAACCGGAAGCTTAGTACATGTGTGAATACATAGACAAACAGAATGTCAATAGTATGCCTCTACTTGACTAGCTTGTTGAATCAATGATGGTTATGTTTCCTAACCATAGACATGAGTTGTCACTTGATTAACGAGATCACATCATTAGAGAATGATGTGATTGACTTGACCCATCTGTTAGCTTAGCACGATGATCATTTAGTTTGTTGCTATTGCTTTCTTCATAACTTATACATGTTCCTATGACTATGAGATCATGCAACTCCCGAATACCGGAGGAACACTTTGTGTGCTACCAAACGTCACAACGTAACTGGGTGATTATAAAGGTGTTCTACAAGTGTCTCCGATGGTGTTTGTTGAGTTGGCATAGATCGAGATTAGGATTTGTCACTCCGATTGTCGGAGAGGTATCTCTGGGCCCTCACGGTAATGCACATCAATATAAGCCTTGCAAGCAATGTGACTAATGAGTTAGTTGCGGGATGATGCATTACGGAACGAGTAAAGAGACTTGCCGGTAACGAGATTGAACTAGGTATTGAGATACCGACGATCAAATCTCGGGCAAGTAACATACTGATGACAAAGGGAACAACGTATATCGTTATGCAGTTTGACCGATAAAGATCTTCGTAGAATATGTGGGAACCAATATGAACATCCATGTTCCCTATTGGTTATTGATCGGAGACGTGTCTCGGTCATGTCTACATAGTTCTCGAACCCATAGGGTCCGCACGCTTAACATTCGGTGACGATCGGTATTATGAGTTTATGTGTTTTTGATGTACCGCAGGTAGTTCGGAGTCCCAGATGTGATCACGGACATGAAGAGGAGTCTCGAAATGGTCGATACATAAAGATTGATATATTGGATGACTATATTCGGACGTCGGATGAGTTCCGGGGGTCACCGGATAATTATTGGAGTGCCGGGGGGTTATCGGAACCCCCGGGGGAACTAATGGGCCAACATGGGACTTGTGTGTGAGAGAGGAGGGGCCAAGGAGGGGGCCGCGCCCCCTCTTTCCCTCCCTCTCTCCCTCCTCCTTCCTCCCCTCTCCCTCCTCGCGCCCCAAGGCCGGCCGGCCTCCCCCTTGCTCCTTTATATACGGGGGCAGGGGCACCCTAGGACACACAAGTTGATTGTTTCCGGCCGTGTGCGGTGCCCCCTCCACCATAATCCACCTCGGTCATATCGTAGCGGTGCTTAGGCGAAGCCCTGTTTCGTTAGCATCATCATCACCGTCATCACGTTGTCGTGCTGACGAAGCTCTCCCTTGACACTCTGCTGGATCATGAGTTCGTGGGACGTCACCGAGCCGAACGTGTGCAGATCGCGGAGGTGCCGTACTTTCGGTACTAGGATCGGTCGATCATGAAGACGCACGACTACATCAACCGCATTGTCATAACACTTCCTCTTACGGTCTACGAGGGTGCGTAGACAACACTCTCCCCTCTCGTTGCTATGCATCACCATGATCTTGCGTGTGCGTAGGATTTTTTTTTTGAAATTACTGCGTTCCCCAACAGTGGCATCTGAGCCAGGTTTATGCGTAGATGTTATATGCACGAGTAGAACACAAAGGATTTGTGGGAGTGGGTATATACATATTGCTTGTCGTCACTAGTTGATTCTTGATTCGGCGGTATTGTTGGATGAAGCGGCCCAGGCCGACATTACGCGCACGCTTACGCGAGACTGGTTCTACCGACGTGCTTCGCACACAGGTGGCTGGTGGGTGTCAGTTTCTCCAACTTTAATTGAATCGGATTCAATGAAGGGTTCTTTCTAAAGATCAAAAAGCAATCACTATACCGCGTTGTGGTTTTTGATGCGTAGGTAAGAACGGTTCTTGCTCAGTCCATAGCAGCCACGTAAAACTTGCAACAACAAAGTAGAGGACGTCTAACTTGTTTTTGCAGGGCATGTTGTGATGTGATATGAAGACAAGATGCTAAATTTTATTGCATGAGATGATCATGTTTTGTAACACAGTTATCGACAATGGGTAGGAGCCATATGATTGTCACTTTATTGTATGAAATGCAATCGCCATGTAATTGCTTTACTTTATCACTATGTGGTAGCGATAGTCGTAGAAGCAATAGTTGGCGAGATGACAACGATGCTTCGCTGGAGATCAAGGTGTCAAGCCGGTGACGATGGTGATCATGACGGTGCTTTGGAGATGGATATCAAAGGCACAAGATGATGATGGCCATATCATATCACTTATATTGATTGCATGTCATGTTTATCCTTTATGCATCTTATTTTGCTTAGTTCGGCGGTAGCATTATAAGATGATCTCTCACTAAATTTCAAGGTATAAGTGTTCTCTGTGAGTATGCACCATTGCTACAGTTCATCGTGCCGAGACACCACGTGATGATCGGGTGTGATAAGCTCTACGTTCACATACAACGGGTGCAAGCCAGTTTTGCACACGCAGAATACTCGGGTTAAACTTGACGAGCCTAGCATATGCAGATATGGCCTCAGAACACTGAGACCGAAAGGTCGAACGTGAATCATATAGTAGATATGATCAACATAGTGATGTTCACCATTGAAAACTACTCCATCTCACGTGATGATCGGACATGGTTTAGTTGATATGGATCACATGATCACTTAGATGATTAGAGAGATGTCTATCTAAGTGGGAGTTCTTAACTAATTTGATTAATTGAACTTTAATTTATCATGAACTTAGTGCCTGATAGTATTTTGCATGTCTATGTTGTTGTAGATAGATGGCATGTGTTGTTGTTCCATTGAATTTTAATGCGTTCCTAGAGAAAGCTAAGTTGAAAGATGATGGTAGCAACTACACGGACTGGGTCCATGACTTGAGGATTATCCTCATTGCTGCATAGAAGAATTACGTCCTGGAAGCACCTCTAGGTGACAAACCCGCTGCAGGAGCAACACCAGATGTTATGAACACATGGCAGAGCAAAGCTGATGACTACTCGATCGTTCAGTGTGCCATGCTTTACGGCTTAGAACCGGGACTTCAACGACATTTTGAACATCATGGAGCATATGAGATGTTCCAGGAGTTGAAGTTAATATTTCAAGCAAATGCCCGAAGTGAGAGATATGAAGTCTTCAATAAGTTCTACAGCTGCAAGATGGAGGAGAATGGTTATGTCAATGAACATATACTCAAAATGTCTGGGTACCACAACCACTTGACTCAACTGGGAGTTAATCTTCCTGATGATAGTATCATTGACAGAGTTCTTCAATCACTGCCACCAAGCTACAAGAGCTTCGTGATGAACTATAATATGCAAGGGGTGGATAAGACGATTCCTAAGCTCTTGGCAATGTTAAAGGCTGCAGAGGTAGAAATCAAGAAGAAGCATCAAGTGTTGATGGTCAACAAGACCACCAGTTTCAAGAAAAGGGGAAAAGGGAAGAAGGGGAACTTCAAGAAGAACAGCAAGCCAGTTGCTGCTCAAGTGAAGAAACCCAAGTATGGACCTAAGCCTGAAATTGAGTGCTTCTACTACAAAGGGACTGGTCACTGGAAATGGAACTGCCCCAAGTATTTGGTGGAGAAGAAGGATGGCAAAGTAAAAGGTATATTTGATATACATGTTATTGATGTGTACCTTACTAATGCTCGCAGTTGTGCCTGGGTATTTGATACTGGTTCAGTTGCTAACATTTGCAACTCAAAACAGGGGCTACAGATTAAGCGACGATTGGCTAAGGACGAGGTGACGATGCATGTGGGAAATGGTTCCAAAGTCGATGTGATCGCCGTCGCCACGCTATCTCTACATCTACCTTCGAGATTAGTTTTAGACCTAAATAATTGTTATTTTGGGCCGAACAAATTTTTTTTCTATCATACTTATGACACTTCTATGACGATAATTGTGACAAAACCCAGTATCATCATAGATGTGGTGGGCTCCTACTTCTATGACAAAAAATCATGACAGAAAATGGGCTTTTCGTCCTGGGCGGGCCGGAGACGCAGCTGCATGACATTCTTTGGGCCGTCCATGACGGAAAAAATAGTGGTAGAAGCGAGGGTGAGGAAAATAACGGGGTGTTCCCGGTTACGGTGGGTGGTCGGGATCGAGCGATGCACGGAGGTTTGCGCGTTACTCTCGTACATGCACGCGCGTGGGTGCGAGGCATTGGGCTCTAACTGAACCTGAGCGAGGCGTTCGCCTACTGAACCGGAGCGATTGCACCTGCAGGCTACGCGTTACTGAACCCGAGCGATCGATCGATGGATGTTAACTGAACCCAATCGAGCGATTTCTTCGCTACTGCTGCTAACTGAAGCCGATCAATGCTGCCTCTGGATGAACAGTGAGCGTTGCTGG
>NC_057812.1:693719402-693721078 GCF_018294505.1 Triticum aestivum
GATGAACAGTTCCCGGTAGGGGTGGATGAACATGACCCCGTGGTGTTGCCTCTGGATGAACAGGAACCGATCGATCGAGCCGGTTGGGGCAGGATGAACAGGACCCCGTGGAGGGCTAGATGAACAGGACCACCCTGTGGAGGGCTGGATGAACAGTAGATGGTGGAGAGCTGGATGAACAGTAGCCCGTGGAGGGGTGGTTGAACAGGAGCCCGTGGAGAGGGCTGGTTGAACAGTAGCCGGTGGAGTAGCGCGTGGTGGAGGCTGGATGAACAGGAGCATGTGGATGAACAGTCGCAGGTGGAGGCTGGAGGAGGTCGACGGTGGATGAATAGTAGCCTGTGCAGGCTGGAGGGGGTCGACGGTGGAGATGAACAGTATCCCGTGGAGTCCCGTTTTGTGGTACGCCACACCCCTCTCGATGAATAGGACCCCCATTTCAACCGTAGCACTCCAACGCAAGTCCGTTTCCTCCGTTTTGCGGTACGCCACACCCCTCCCGATGAACAGGACCCCCGTTTCGACCTTAGGAGGTCCGTTTCCTCCATTTTGCGGTACGCCAGACCCCTCCCGATGAACAGGATCCCGTTTTGATCGTGGTCGGTCGAATACAAGGTCGTTTCCTCCGTTCTGCTGTATGCCAGGCCTCGTTTCCATCAGCTGTTCTGTCCAAACCCTCCCGATGAACAAGACGACACATTCTATTCCGACCCAGCCAGTTGGCTCCCCATAAACACGACGACGACGCTGTTTCTCTATTCCGACCCAGCCATGTACACGAGCCCTGGCCGTACATACGCATGAGTAGGCATTCGAGACCCTGCCCGTATGTACGTACGTTGCCGTATTTACTTTCTTGCACCCTGGCCGCTATATGTATGTGTACATGCTACGTGCGCGCCTCTACTATGACACGTGCGCGCCTCTACATCGACCAGTATGTACGTACACGTTGGCGACCAGAATGATAACGCTGCGTATGCTTCGACCCGGTGGGTCCCGACTGTCAGGCACTTCCCTGCGTGCGAAGATGTAGCTGGTGGGTCCCAGCAGTCAAGGGGGTGAATCGTTTTTTTGCCCGGACACACTTCCTTGCGTGCGAAGATATAGCTGGTGAGTCCCATCAGTCAGGGGAAACGTTTTTTTTCACAAAATACGATGGTCCGTCTGGTGGGTCAACGCTGTCTGGTGGAGGAATAATTATTTTGCGTGTAATAAGGAGACACTTCCTTGCTGCGGCCGTGTGTGACGCCCGGGTAATTAAGCTACAGTAATCCCCGCTAATGATGCCACGTCACCTCGGTTACTGTGGATAAACTCGCGTTAGTTCGGAACCTAGTTCGAATTTCAAATTCAAAATCGAGCAAACAATAAAAGTTTTCAAATATTAAAATTTAAATGTTCGGAGTGAACCAAATAATACATAGGTAATTATGGTGATGAAACCACATTTTTATAAAAAGTTTAAATGCTCAAAAGAAAATAAAACAGCAGCAAAAGAAAGTAATTAAATGCCTTTTGTATTTTGTAAAATATTGAACTATTTTATTTAGCTGTCCAAATTAATGTGGCAGTGGTGTCTTTAACATACCATATTTAGGTGTTGTTCTCACATTCTTCAAAATTGAAATAAATTAATAATTTAATAAAACCGAAAGGAATAAATAAAAGAAAAG
>NC_057812.1:693721916-693729639 GCF_018294505.1 Triticum aestivum
GGCCGCCTCGGCCATGGCCTCGCCCCTCTCCTGGCGTCGCCGCTGGCCGTTGGCCGCGCGCGCCCCACGTCCTACACCGGCCGCTCGTGCCGCCCCTACCAAGCGGCGCTGGCCCCCAGCGCTTCCGCCCGCGCACCCCCCCTGCGGCCACCTCCGGTGCCGGTGCCCCGGTGTTTCCCCTCGCCCGTGCCGGTTCGGGCGAGCGCCCCCGACCGCGCCTGTTAAGCCCGCTCCAGTGGCCTATGTGCCACTGGCAACTGGGGCCCGTTGGAGTATGACAAGTGGGGCCCATCCCCTAGAACATTAAAAATATATATATAAAAATATATTAAATAAATAAATGAATAATAACTAAAATAATTAAAATATTAATTAATTAATCAAGTAATTAATTAAGTTAATTAATCCTGATTAGATTAACCTAATCACAAATTAAACTAAACAGTTAATTAAGCTAACTAATTAACCTAAACCCTAATTAACCTAAATAGAGAATGACAGGTGGGTCCCACTGGACCCACATGTCAGGTTGACCAAGTCAACCCTGTTGACTGCTGACGTCAGCATGACATCATGCTGACGTCATAAATTCATTTTCGAATTAAATAATTAATTAATTAAATTCCAGAAATTAATATAGTCTTTAGAAAATCATATCTTTTAATCCGTAACTCGGATTAAAATATTTTCAACATGAAAGTTGCTCAGAACGACGTGACGAATCCGGATACGCGGTCCGTTCGTCCACCACACACACCTAACCTATCGAACCCGCAACTTTCCCCCTCCGGCTCCTCTGCCCGAAAACACGAAACACCGGGAATACTTTCCCGGGGATTTTCCCCCCTTCACCGGTATCACCTACTACCGCGTTAGGGCACACCGAACACCGCGTATTGCCTTGATATATTTTGTGGTGCTTTGTTTGCTCTGTATTCATTATTTCTTCCCCCTCTTCTCTCCGGTAGACTACGAGACCGACGCTGCTGCTGACCAGTTCGACTACGGAGTTGACGACCCCTCTCTCTTGCCAGAGCAACCAGGCAAGCCCCCCCCTTTGATCACCAGATATCGCCTACTCTTCTCTATACTGCTTGCATTAGAGTAGTGTAGCATGTTACTGCTTTCCGTTAATCCTATTCTGATGCATAGCCTGCCATTGCTGCTACAGTCATTGATACCTTACCCGCAATCCTAAATGCTTAGTATAGGATGCTAGTGTTCCATTAGTGACCCTACACTCTTGTCCGTCTGCCATGCTATACTACTGGGCTGTGATCACTTCGGGAGGTGATCACGGGCATATACTATATACTTTACACTGTTACATTACTGGTGATACTGTTTGGAGATGGGGGATGAAGGGGCAGGTGGCTCCATCCAGGTAGTGGTGGGCCTGAGTTCCCGACGGCCCCCGACTGTTACTTTGTGGCGGAGCGACAGGGCAGGTTGAGACCACCTAGGAGACAGGTGGGCCTGGCCTTGTTCGGCATTCGCGGATACTTAACACGCTTAACAAGATCTTGGTATTTGATGTGAGTCTGGCTACTGGCCTATACGCACTAACCATCTACGCGGGAGTAGTTATGGGTATCCCGGCGTCGTGGTATCAGCCGAAGCACTTCAGACGTCAGCGACGGAGCGGCGCGCGCCGGATTGGAACGTAAGCCTGCTCTTGTATTAAGGGGGCTAGTTCTGCTTCCGGCCGCCCTCGCAACGTGCAGGTGTGCTATGGGCGATGGGCCCAGACCCCTGTGCGCTTAGGTTTAGACCGGCGTGCTGGCCTCTCTGTTTTGCCTAGGTGGGGCTGCGACGTGTTGATCTTCCGAGGCCGGGCATGACCCAGGAAAGTGTGTCCGGCCAAATGGGATCGAGCGTGTTGGGCTATGTGGTGCACCCCTGCAGGGAAGTTAATCTATTCGAATAGCCGTGATCTTCGGTAACAGGACGACTTGGAGTTGTACCTTGACCTTATGACAACTAGAACCGGATACTTACTAAAACACACCCTTCCAAGTTCCACAGACAACCCGGTGATTGCTTTTCTACAGGGCGACGAGGAGAGGATCGCCGGGTAGGTTTATGCTATGCGATGCTACTTGGAGATGCTACTTGGAGGACGTCAATCTACTCTCTTCTACATGCTGCAAGACGGAGGCTGCCAGAAGCGTAGTCTTCGACAGGATTAGCTATCCCCCTTTTATTCTGGCATTCTGCAGTTCAGTCCACCGATATGGCCCTTTACACATATACCCATGCATATGTAGTGTAGCTCCTTGCTTGCGAGTACTTTGGATGAGTACTCACGGTTGCTTTGCTCCCTCTCTTCCCTCGTTTTCCTCTTCTTCTCGGATGCCGCAACCAGACGTTGGAGCCCAGGATCTAGATGCCACCTTCGGCTACGACGACTACTACTCTGGAGGTGCCTACTACTACGTGCAGCCCGCTGGCGACGACCAGGAGTAGTTTAGGAGGATCCCAGGCAGGAGGCCTGCGCCTCTTTCGATCTGTATCCCAGTTTGTGCTAGCCTTCTTAAGGCAAACTTGTTTAACTTATGTCTGTACTCAGATATTGTTGCTTCCGCTGACTCGTCTATGATCGAGCACTTGTATTCGAGCCCTCGAGGCCCATGGCTTGTATTATGATGCTTGTATGACTTATTTTATTTGTAGAGTTGTGTTGTGATATCTTCCTGTGAGTCCCTGATCTTGATCGTACACATTTGCGTGCATGATTAGTGTACGATTGAATCGGGGGCGTCACAAGTTGGTATCAGAGCCGACTACCTGTAGGAATCCCCCTTTCCAACTCCTTGGCCGAAGTCGAGTCTAGTCGTTGAAAAACTTTTACTAACATGGCTGTGTGGCCCATGGGCCCACGTCGCCATCGGGTGGTAGTAGGATCGTTTACTCCTCGACCTATACTCTGGGACTCTGATCTCTCTACTATTCGGGTTAAATGAATTTGCTAACTCTAAGATTAGGATCTCGTGATCGCATCCACCCGGAGAGCCCCTTACTGCAGAGGATCGCCTGCTACATCAGAAGATTCCGAAGATACTCTCTGATGTTCTCTCGAGACTTTGTGCCCATCACTTTTGCTATTCCTGACCACCGATAAATCCGTATGGATAACTACTTACACTTGCCATTCATATGATCATCCCCCATTGATCTTGTTATTACAAGATACCCCAAAGTTTTCTCTATTGTTCCGAGAATACTTTGTGCCTACTGCCTAGCAGTTCTTTGCCACATGAATACCCCCTTCAAATAAATTCTCGCACTTATCGAGTATCCGCTCATCCCCAGTTGTTCATGTGTTTCACAAAAGTCTTCAAAATACTATTCGTTCTTCCAAAAATCCTCTGGAGCCTTTGGCTCTTGAAATTCTTGCTTGCTTGCATTATGGTTAAACCCATAAGTCTCGTAGTCTTATTGACATTCCTTGTCATTATCATTTTGAGTCTGTTGACTCAATATGTTTGCGAATACCCGCAATCATCATTGATCCTTATAAATTACCTTTCCGACTGAGCTTCCATTCTTTTAACTGGAATTGGTTCTCGACCAATCCAATTGTCGTTGATTGTACCCTAAGGCTATTCAACTTATCCATCCCTAATCAGAGCATTGCTTTTGATCCCTTGATTTGGAAATCATAATTCCTTTGCATTTGACAATTGAGTTAGTCAGTTGTTTCTATAATCTGATCTCCTTGCATTCTTCTTCCTCTAGTTAAGTATCGATACTCGTATCAGATCCTTTGTGGACCACCAAGTCCTTTGTTGGATTGTTATCCGACAATGTCCTTCACATTTGATCACCTTGTGAGTTCTTCACCTGATACATAATGCCTTTGTTAAGTTGTATCCTCTGCTTGTCCAACCATGCTCTGCTTTCGGGCTTGTGTTATTTACTCTTGAAACTTGTGGTATATGTTTCTAAGAAGCCCCTATGGGTTGAACATATGCCTTCTCTAAACCGTGTGAACCCGAAAGTTTTCACGAGTCATACTCTTCTGGTGCTTCACCAGATAAAATTTCAACACTTCAACTTCATCGAACGTGAGAAGTGAATGAAAGGTTATGCATTGGAGAAGTGGGAGTCGACCTTGAACTTGTGTTCATGCCCATGGACACGATGTAGATCTTATCATTAAAGCTTCTCTTAAATAAATTATTCCTTTGGTAGAAGTTCATCCTATATCTAGGATCTGGCCTTTTGCAACCATGGTTCCGACCATGATTGTTCTTCTTTGATCTCATTTCTCGGACAAGTTAAAACAATTGTATTCTATGGATCAATACACCAGTCCAACCTTTACTTTGATCTTGTGTCGAGTATTACCCCACTGGTATCCCGAGATTATCATGGAACTGCATAACTTTTTATGAGTTCTTCATCAAGTGCTACCTTCCCACTGATTCCAATTTTTCGCGGGCTCTGAGTTATTGAACACTCAAAGACACCGATAACTGAACCGAGTCCGCTCTTCGGTTCAACAACTCTTTAGTAAGCTTCTATAAGTATGAGTTTGTACCCGATCACGCCATTCCTAGCCTGTTTGGCTATATCATTGTCGTGACGATTCTAACTGTGCTACCTGGTCCTTATTCTCGGAGCACCAAATTTCGACGATGAACTAACCTTACGTCGATCCTCATCGTCATATCATTTCGCCTTGAACAACAAGCTTGGTTTCGAGTTTGTGTCGTACCCTTGGTTCCAATAACCTTTCACTTCATCATTACTTTGACTTGATGTCGTCGCCGATCGATTACATCTTCATGAACTCTCGCGACAAAGGTGTCGTGATCATCAACATTCTGAGCTCATCCAGGATATCAATTGAATTCATGATGAGAAATACCATCCTTGCCCTTGATGAATTGTATTATCATCGACCACTTTATGGCCTTCCCACCAACACAAGCTTGTTCATGCTTGGTGTTATACCTTGAGTTCCTTGCTACCCAGCATTTGATCTTCCTTACCTCGGAAGTATTACCATCTCTTTTTGTCAAGAATGTGGTGGGAATTTCACCACCTCTTAAGAATTCTTGATATCAAAATGCTTCTTGCCATCTTCGTTCATTTCTTGGTCCCCGTGTTAATTCCAACAAGTGAACGGTGTTGTTTGGATTCTTTCCTTCTAGCAACCCTAAATTTTTTTGAAGTTAATGGTCTAAAGTTCATTCTTAGGCTATTGACTATTGAATCACCATTCTGACGTTGGTTGTGCAACCCAACCCATATTTCGGGTGCACCTTTCAACCAATGTTTAATTGTGTATGTTTTCCTCAAGCATACATCATTATACCATTTGATCTGACAAATGTTATCTCTTTGTTCACATAATTGTGGAAATCCATCTTTTGTTAATCTCGATGAATTGTCGTTGATTCCACCAGCCACCTCCTCATCCTCTCATTGGTTTACCGATGAACTCTTGTTTCGGAACTGGCTTCCATGGTTCATCTCCCGAGAATCTTCGATGTCATCTCGTCAATTTGTATCCACCTTTTCTCCTCAAGCATCGTGAGCTTGAGGTATCATGACACCAATCGGATCTGAATCTCGGTCAGATATGATGGTAGGGACAACTTTCCAAGAGTTATGATGTTGGTCCTTTGATGACCTGGTAACATGATGTCATGCCTAGCACCCCCCCTGGGTGGAGGACCTATTGTTGTAGTATCCTTTTTAGCAAGTTTAGCCATTCTTCCATGAGGAAATTGTAAGACTTATTCTACAAGTTATTCCTGATGGATCCTTCGTGTTTCCAAAGTCTGATCTTCACCTGAAGACCATGTCAATGCTGTCTCGAAGCATGTCAATGGTACTCCGATTTTCAAAAGGAACATTTGAAGCACGATGCTAAATTTTATTTATCAATTATCCAAACACCGTTGTATGGGTAATGTCGTGAAAATTTCTCTTCCCTTTCCTAAAGGGGTTTTCTACGTTATATCCCATCATGAATATCATGCGTTGCTTGCCCTTGGGAAGGATATACCCCCTGATATATGTGTTTAAACACATTTTCCTTTTCATTGTTCTGTTTAATCTGATAATCTCATTTTTCTTTCCATTGGTTGGTTTAACCTTTCTTGAGGTCTATATAATCTAAGCAGTATTATTCTCCTGCTTATCTAAACACCTCGGTGTACAACTCTGTCAGTAAGACCCTGTTACTATTGTTGATGACATTTCAGTAACCACCGATGGACGAGAACTTTGCCTATTGGTCCGCCTCGTTTCAACGAGCAGGAAAATGGTTCTCCTTGTCCCTCGCCTTGGTACCGATGTAGTTGCTGACATATAACTGGCAGGCTAACCTCTGACATGCCTTACTTGCATGATCGTGCAAGACATCACCGCCTTCCTACTTTTAACCCACATGGTGGGCCCATAACCCACAGTTCCACAGGATTGAAACCTGACTCTCCTGTACAACCTGATGTCAAAGTTATTCCTCGTGCTTGACTTTGTATATAATTCACGGGCCACTTGCCTGTTGATCTATTCTGGTATCGGACACAATACTTATTTCCGTTGCTCTGAACCCCTTTCGCACTCTGCTTCAGGCAATGAATGATTGCCTATCCGCTTGAAACTTCTTATTACACCGTCTTACTTTGCTCTCGATGTGTGTCATTTGTTCAACTCGAGAGATACTCATATGTTCATTCTTGGGATACCCCCAGATGAATTTCCCTTATAACATCCTATCATTGTAGAGCTGCCCCGTACCTATTCGTAAGTACGATGGAGTTCCCCGAAGAAAGGACGACAACTTCATCATGATGCTTTGGAATAAAGAATTGAAGACATCAACGAAAGGGATTAACTTCTTCGAGAAGATCCATTAGAATAACCAGAACTTCCCCCTTACTCCCCTCTTAAATCTCGGGACGAGATTTCTTGTAGTGGAGGAGAATTGTGACGCCCGGGTAATTAAGCTACAGTAATCCCCGCTAATGATGCCACGTCACCTCGGTTACTGTGGATAAACTCGCGTTAGTTCGGAACCTAGTTCGAATTTCAAATTCAAAATCGAGCAAACAATAAAAGTTTTCAAATATTAAAATTTAAATGTTCGGAGTGAACCAAATAATACATAGGTAATTATGGTGATGAAACCACATTTTTATAAAAAGTTTAAATGCTCGAAAGAAAATAAAACAGCAGCAAAAGAAAGTAATTAAATGCCTTTTGTATTTTGTAAAATATTGAACTATTTTATTTAGCTGTCCAAATTAATGTGGCAGTGGTATCTTTAACATACCATATTTAGGTGTTGTTCTCACATTCTTCAAAATTGAAATAAATTAATAATTTAATAAAACCGAAAGGAATAAATAAAAGAAAAGGAAAAAAAAGAAAACAAAAAGAAGAAGAATAAAAGAGAGAAAGAACCCCCCCACTGGGCCACAGCCCAGCTGGCCTCTGGGCCAACCAGGCCGGCCCAACCGCGCCCTCTACTTCCCCTGGATGCCCGAAACCCTAGCCCCACTCGCTCACTTCCCCCCTCCCGCACGACGCCCACTCCGCTCGCTCTCCCCCCTCCTCCCCGATCCAGATCGGATCGGGGGAACGAACCCCGTCGCCCCCTGCGCCCCGACGCCAGCCCGCCACACGCCGGACCGCCCCGCCGCCACACGACGCCTCCCCGTCCTCTCCTCCTCCCCGACCAGCCACCCAGGGCAACGGCGCCCCT
>NC_057812.1:693730285-693737437 GCF_018294505.1 Triticum aestivum
CATGGCCTCGCCCCTCTCCTGGCGTCGCCGCTGGCCGTTGGCCGCGCGCGCCCCACGTCCTGCACCGGCCGCTCGTGCCGCCCCTACCAAGGGGCGCTGGCCCCCAGCGCTTCCGCCCGCGCACCCCCCCCTGCGGCCACCTCTGGTGCCGGTGCCCCGGTGTTTCCCCTCGCCCGTGCCGGTTCGGGCGAGCGCCCCCGACCGCGCCTGTTAAGCCCGCTCCAGTGGCCTATGTGCCACTGGCAAGTGGGGCCCGTTGGAGTATGACAAGTGGGGCCCAGCCCCTAGAACATTAAAAAAATATATATAAAAATATATTAAATAAATAAATGAATAATAACTAAAATAATTAAAATATTAATTAATTAATCAAGTAATTAATTAAGTTAATTAATCCTGATTAGATTAACCTAATCACAAATTAAACTAAAAAGTTAATTAAGCTAACTAATTAACCTAAACCCTAATTAACCTAAATAGAGAATGACAGGTGGGTCCCACTGGACCCACATGTCAGGTTGACCAAGTCAACCCTGTTGACTGCTGACGTCAGCATGACATCATGCTGACGTCATAAATTCATTTTCGAATTAAATAATTAATTAATTAAATTCCAGAAATTAATATAGTCTTTAGAAAATCATATCTTTTAATCCGTAACTCGGATTAAAATATTTTCAACATGAAAGTTGCTCAGAACGACGTGACAAATCCGGATACGCGGTCCATTCGTCCGCCACACACCCCTAACCTATCGAACCCATAACTTTCCCCCTCCGGCTCCTCTGCCCGAAAACACGAAACACCGGGAATACTTTCCCGGGGGTTTTCCCCCCTTCACCGGTATCACCTACTACCGCGTTAGGGCACACCGAACACCGCGTATTGCCTTGATATATTTTGTGGTGCTTTGTTTGCTCTGTATTCATTATTTCTTCCCCCTCTTCTCTCCGGTAGACTACGAGACCGACGCTGCTGCTGACCAGTTCGACTACGGAGTTGACGACCCCTCTCTCTTGCCAGAGCAACCAGGCAAGCCCCCCCCTTTGATCACCAGATATCGCCTACTCTTCTCTATACTGCTTGCATTAGAGTAGTGTAACATGTTACTGCTTTCCGTTAATCCTATTCTGATATATAGCCTGCCATTGCTGCTACAGTCATTGATACCTTACCCGCAATCCTAAATGCTTAGTATAGGATGCTAGTGTTCCATCAGTGACCCTACACTCTTGTCCGTCTGCCATGCTATACTACTGGGCTGTGATCACTTCGGGAGGTGATCACGGGCATATACTATATACTTTACACTGTTACATTACTGGTGATACTGTTTGGAGATGGGGGCTGAAGGGGCAGGTGGCCCCATCCAGGTAGTGGTGGGCCTGAGTTCCCGACGGCCCCCGACTGTTACTTTGTGGCGGAGCGACAGGGCAGGTTGAGACCACCTAGGAGACAGGTGGGCCTGGCCTTGTTCGGCATTCGCGGATACTTAACACGCTTAACGAGATCTTGGTATTTGATCTGAGTCTGGCTACTGGCCTATACGCACTAACCATCTACGCGGGAGTAGTTATGGGTATCCCGGCGTCGTGGTATCAGCCGAAGCACTTCAGACGTCAGCGACGGAGCGGCGCGCGCCGGATTGGAATGTAAGCCTGCTCTTGTATTAAGGGGGTTAGTTCTGCTTCCGGCCGCCCTCGCAACGTGCAGGTGTGCTATGGGCGATGGGCCCAGACCCCTATGCGCTTAGGTTTAGACCGGCGTGCTGGCCTCTCTGTTTTGCCTAGGTGGGGCTGCGACGTGTTGATCTTCCGAGGCCGGGCATGACCCAGGAAAGTGTGTCCGGCCAAATGGGATCGAGCGTGTTGGGCTATGTGGTGCACCCCTGCAGGGTAGTTAATCTATTCGAATAGCCGTGATCTTCGGTAACAGGATGACTTGGAGTTGTACCTTGACCTTATGACAACTAGAACCGGATACTTAATAAAACACACCCTTCCAAGTTCCACAGACAACCCGGTGATCGCTTTTCTACAGGGCGACGAGGAGAGGATCGCCGGGTAGGTTTATGCTATGCGATGCTACTTGGAGATGCTACTTGGAGGACGTCAATCTACTCTCTTCTACATGCTGCAAGGCGGAGGCTGCCAGAAGCATAGTCTTCGACAGGATTAGCTATCCCCCTTTTATTCTGGCATTCTGCAGTTCAGTCCACCGATATGGCCCTTTACACATATACCCATGCATATGTAGTGTAGCTCCTTGCTTGCGAGTACTTTGGATGAGTACTCACGGTTGCTTTGCTCCCTCTTTTCCCTCGTTTTCCTCTTCTTCTCGGATGCCGCAACCAGACGTTGGAGCCCAGGATCTAGATGCCACCTTCGGCTACGACGACTACTACTCTGGAGGTGCCTACTACTACGTGCAGCCCGCTGGCGACGACCAGGAGTAGTTTAGGAGGATCCCAGGCAGGAGGCCTGCGCCTCTTTCGATCTGTATCCCAGTTTGTGCTAGCCTTCTTAAGGCAAACTTGTTTAACTTATGTCTGTACTCAGATATTGTTGCTTCCGCTGACTCGTCTATGATCGAGCACTTGTATTCGAGCCCTCGAGGCCCCTGGCTTGTATTATGATGCTTGTATGACTTATTTTATTTGTAGAGTTGTGTTGTGATATCTTCCCGTGAGTCCCTGATCTTGATCGTACACATTTGCGTGCATGATTAGTGTACGATTGAATCGGGGGAGTCACAAGTTGGTATCAGAGCCGACTACCTGTAGGAATCCCCCTTTCCAACTCCTTGGCCGAAGTCGAGTCTAGTCGTTGAAAAACTTTTACTAACATGGCTGTGTGGCCCATGGGCCCACGTCGCCATCGGGTGGTAGTAGGATCTTTTACTCCTCGACCTATACTCTGGGACTCTGATCTCTCTACTATTCGGGTTAAATGAATTTGCTAACTCTAAGATTAGGATCTCGTGATCGCATCCACCCGGAGAGCCCCTTACTGCAGAGGATCGCCTGCTACATCAGAAGATTCCGAAGATACTCTCTGATGTTCTCTCGAGACTTTGTGCCCATCACTTTTGCTATTCCTGACCACCGATAAATCCGTATGGATAACTACTTACACTTGCCATTCATATGATCATCCCCCATTGATCTTGTTATTACAAGATACCCCGAAGTTTTCTCTATTGTTCCAAGAATACTTTGTGCCTACTGCCTAGCAGTTCTTTGCCACATGAATACCCCCTTCAAATAAATTCTCACACTTATCGAGTATCCGCTCATCCCCAGTTGTTCATGTGTTTCACAAAAGTCTTCAAAATACTATTCGTTCTTCCGAAAATCCTCTGGACCCTTTGGCTCTTGAAATTCTTGCTTTCTTGCATTATGGTTAAACCCATAAGTCTCGTAGTCTTATTGACATTCCTTGTCATTATCATTTTGAGTCTATTGACTCAATATGTTTTCGAATACCCGCAATCATCATTGATCCTTATAAATTACCTTTCCGACTGAGCTTCCATTCTTTTAACTGGAATTGGTTCTCGACCAATCCAATTGTCGTTGATTGTACCCTAAGGCTATTCAACTTATCCATCCCTAATCAGAGCATTGCTTTTGATCCCTTGATTTGGAAATCATAATTCCTTTGCATTTGATAATTGAGTTAGTCAGTTGTTTCTATAATCTGATCTCCTTGCATTCTTCTTCCTCTAGTTGAGTATCGATACTCGTATCAGATCCTTTGTGGACCACCAAGTCCTTTGTTGGATTGTTATCCGACAATGTCCTTCACATTTGATCACCTTGTGAGTTCTTCCCCTGATACATAATGCCTTTGTTAAGTTGTATCCTCTGCTTGTCCAACCATGCTCTGCTTTCGGGCTTGTGTTATTTACTCTTGAAACTTGTGGTATATGTTTCTAAGAAGCCCCTATGGGTTGAACATATGCCTTCTCTAAACCGTGTGAACCCAAAAGTTTTCACGAGTCATACTCTTCTGGTGCTTCACCAGATAAAATTTCAACACTTCAACTTCATCGAACGTGAGAAGTGAATGAAAGGTTATGCATTGGAGAAGTGGGAGTCGACCTTGAACTTGTGTTCATGCCCATGGACACGATGTAGATCTTATCATTAAAGCTTCTCTTAAATAAATTATTCCTTTGGTAGAAGTTCATCCTATATCTAGGATCTGGCCTTTTGCAACCATGGTTCCGACCATGATTGTTCTTCTTTGATCTCATTTCTCGGACAAGTTAAAACAATTGTATTCTATGGATCAATACACCAGTCCAACCTTTACTTTGATCTTGTGTCGAGTATTACCCCACTGGTATCCCGAGATTATCATGGAACTGCATAACTTTTTATGAGTTCTTCATCAAGTGCTACCTTCCCACTGATTCCAATTTTTCGCGGGCTCTGAGTTATTGAACACTCAAAGACACCGATAACTGAACCGAGTCCGCTCTTCGGTTCAACAACTCTTTAGTAAGCTTCTATAAGTATGAGTTTGTACCCGATCACGCCATTCCTAGCCTGTTTGGCTATATCATTGTCGTCACGATTCTAACTGTGCTACCTGGTCCTTATTCTTGGAGCACCAAATTTCGACGATGAACTAACCTTACGTCGATCCTCATCGTCATATCATTTCGCCTTGAACAACAAGCTTGGTTTCGAGTTTGTGTCGTACCCTTGGTTCCAATAACCTTTCACTTCATCATTACTTTGACTTGATGTCGTCGCCGATCGATTACATCTTCATGAACTCTCGCGACAAAGGTGTCGTGATCATCAACATTCTGAGCTCATCCAGGATATCAATTGAATTCATGATGAGAAATACCATCCTTGCCCTTGATGAATTGTATTATCATCGACCACTTTATGGCCTTCCCACCAACACAAGCTTGTTCATGCTTGGTGTTATACCTTGAGTTCCTTGCTACCCAGCATTTGATCTTCCTTACCTCGGAAGTATTACCATCTCTTTTTGTCAAGAATGTGGTGGGAATTTCACCACCTCTTAAGAATTCTTGATATCAAAATGCTTCTTGCCATCTTCGTTCATTTCTTGGTCCCCGTGTTAATTCCAACAAGTGAACGGTGTTGTTTGGATTCTTTCCTTCTAGCAACCCTAAATTTTTTTGAAGTTAATGGTCGAAAGTTCATTCTTAGGCTATTGACTATTGAATCACCATTCTGACGTTGGTTGTGCAACCCAACCCATATTTCGGGTGCACCTTTCAACCAATGTTTAATTGTGTATGTTTTCCTCAAGCATACATCATTATACCATTTGATCTGACAAATGTTATCTCTTTGTTCACATAATTGTGGAAATCCATCTTTTGTTAATCTCGATGAATTGTCGCTGATTCCACCAGCCACCTCCTCATCCTCTCATTGGTTTACCGATGAACTCTTGTTTCGGAACTGGCTTCCATGGTTCATCTCCCGAGAATCTTCGATGTCATCTCGTCAATTTGTATCGCACCTTTTCTCCTCAAGCATCGTGAGCTTGAGGTATCATGACACCAATCAGATCTGAATCTCGGTCAGATATGATGGTAGGGACAACTTTCCAAGAGTTATGATGTTGGTCCTTTGATGACCTGGTAACATGATGTCATGCCTAGCACCCCCCCTGGGTGGAGGACCTATTGTTGTAGTATCCTTTTTAGCAAGTTTAGCCATTCTTCCATGAGGAAATTGTAAGACTTATTCTACAAGTTATTCCTGATGGATCCTTCGTGTTTCCAAAGTCTGATCTTCACCTGAAGACCATGTCAATGCTATCTCGAAGCATGTCAATGGTACTCCGATTTTCAACAGGAACATTTGAAGCACGATGCTAAATTTTATTTATCAATTATCCAAACACCGTTGTATGGGTAATGTCGTGAAAATTTCTCTTCCCTTTCCTAAAGGGGTTTTCTACGTTATATCCCGTCATGAATATCATGCGTTGCTTGCCCTTGGGAAGGATATACCCCCTGATATATGTGTTTAAACACATTTTCCTTTTCATTGTTCTGTTTAATCTGATAATCTTATTTTTCTTTCCATTGGTTGGTTTAACCTTTCTTGAGGTCTATATAATCTAAGCAGTATTATTCTCCTGCTTATGTAAACACCTCGGTGTACAACTCTGTCAGTAAGACCCTGTTACTATTGTTGATGACATTTCAGTAACCACCGATGGACGAGAACTTTGCCTATTGGTCCGCCTCGTTTCAACGAGCAGGAAAATGGTTCTCCTTGTCCCTCGCCTTGGTACCGATGTAGTTGCTGACATATAACTGGCAGGCTAACCTCTGACATGCCTTACTTGCATGATCGTGCAAGACATCACCGCCTTCCTACTTTTAACCCACATGGTGGGCCCATAACCCACAGTTCCACATGATCGAAACCTGACTCTCCTGTACAACCTGATGTCAAAGTTATTCCTCGTGCTTGACTTTGTATATAATTCACGGGCCACTTGCCTGTTGATCTATTCTGGTATCAGACACAATACTTATTCCCGTTGCTCTGAACCCCTTTTGCACTCTGCTTCAGGAAATGAATGATTGCCTATCCGCTTGAAACTTCTTATTACACCGTCTTACTTTGCTCTCGATGTGTGTCATTTGTTCAACTCGAGAGATACTCATATGTTCATTCTTGGGATACCCCCAGATGAATTTCCCTTATAACATCCTATCATTGTAGAGCTGCCCCGTACCTATTCGTAAGTACGATGGAGTTCCCCGAAGAAAGGACGACAACTTCATCATGATGCTTTGGAATAAAGAATTGAAGACATCAACGAAAGGGATTAACTTCTTCGAGAAGATCCATTAGAATAACCAGAACTTCCCCCTTACTCCCCTCTTAAATCTCGGGACGAGATTTCTTGTAGTGGAGGAGAATTGTGACGCCCGGGTAATTAAGCTACAGTAATCCCCGCTAATGATGCCACGTCACCTCGGTTACTGTGGATAAACTCGCGTTAGTTCGGAACCTAGTTCGAATTTCAAATTCAAAATCGAGCAAACAATAAAAGTTTTCAAATATTAAAATTTAAATGTTCGGAGTGAACCAAATAATACATAGGTAATTATGGTGATGAAACCACATTTTTATAAAAA
>NC_057812.1:693738581-693781343 GCF_018294505.1 Triticum aestivum
CTTGCGCCACTAACTCCTCTGCTCCGGCCGCCTCGGCCATGGCCTCGCCCCTCTCCTGGCATCGCCGCTGGCCGTTGGCCGCGCGCGCCCCACGTCCTGCACCGGCCGCTCGTGCCACCCCTACCAAGCGGCGCTGGCCCCCAGCGCTTCCGCCCGCGCACCCCCCCTGCGGCCACCTCCGGTGCCGGTGCCCCGGTGTTTCCCCTTGCCCGTGCCGGTTCGGGCGAGCGCCCCCGACCGCGCCTGTTAAGCCCGCTCCAGTGGCCTATGTGCCACTGGCAACTGGGGCCCGTTGGAGTATGACAAGTGGGGCCCAGCCCCTAGAACATTAAAAAAAAATTATAAAAATATATTAAATAAATAAATGAATAATAACTAAAATAATTAAAATATTAATTAATTAATCAAGTAATTAATTAAGTTAATTAATCCTGATTAGATTAACCTAATCACAAATTAAACTAAACAGTTAATTAAGCTAACTAATTAACCTAAACCCTAATTAACCTAAATAGAGAATGACAGGTGGGTCCCACTGGACCCACATGTCAGGTTGACCAAGTCAACCCTGTTGACTGCTGACGTCAGCATGACATCATGCTGACGTCATAAATTCATTTTCGAATTAAATAATTAATTAATTAAATTCCAGAAATTAATATAGTCTTTAGAAAATCATATCTTTTAATCCGTAACTCGGATTAAAATATTTTCAACATGAAAGTTGCTCAGAACTACGTGACAAATCCGGATACGCGGTCCGTTCGTCCGCCACACACCCCTAACCTATCGAACCCGTAACTTTCCCCCTCCGGCTCCTTTGCCCGAAAACATGAAACACCGGGAATACTTTCCCGGGGGTTTTCCCCCCTTCACCGGTATCACCTACTACCGCGTTAGGGCACACCGAACACCGCATATTGCCTTGATATATTTTGTGGTGCTTTATTTGCTCTGTATTCATTATTTCTTCCCCCTCTTCTCTTCGGTAGACTACGAGACCGACGCTGCTGCTGACCAGTTCGACTACGGAGTTGACGACCCCTCTCTCTTGCCAGAGCAACCAGGCAAGCCCCCCCCTTTGATCACCAGATATCGCCTACTCTTCTCTATACTGCTTGCATTAGAGTAGTGTAGCATGTTACTGCTTTCCGTTAATCCTATTCTGATGCATAGCCTGCCATTGCTGCTACAGTCATTGATACCTTACCCGCAATCCTAAATGCTTAGTATAGGATGCTAGTGTTCCATCAGTGACCCTACACTCTTGTCCGTTTGCCATGCTATACTACTGGGCTGTGGTCACTTCGGGAGGTGATCACGGGCATATACTATATACTTTACACTGTTACATTACTGGTGATACTGTTTGGAGATGGGGGCTGAAGGGGCAGGTGGCTCCATCCAGGTAGTGGTGGGCCTGAGTTCCCGACGGCCCCCGACTGTTACTTTGTGGCGGAGCGACAGGGCAGGTTGAGACCACCTAGGAGACAGGTGGGCCTGGCCTTGTTCGGTATTCGCGGATACTTAACACGCTTAACGAGATCTTGGTATTTGATCTGAGTCTGGCTACTGGCCTATACGCACTAACCATCTACGCGGGAGTAGTTATGGGTATCCCGGCATCGTGGTATCAGCCGAAGCACTTCAGACGTCAGCGACGGAGCGGCGCGTGCCGGATTGGAACGTAAGCCTGCTCTTGTATTAAGGGGGCTACTTCTGCTTCCGGTCGCCCTCGCAACATGCAGGTGTGCTATGGGCGATGGGCCCAGACCCCTGTGCGCTTAGGTTTAGACCGGCGTGCTGGCCTCTCTGTTTTGCCTAGGTGGGGCTGCGACGTGTTGATCTTCCGAGGCCGGGCATGACCCAGGAAAGTGTGTCCGGCCAAATGGGATCGAGCGTGTTGGGCTATGTGGTGCACCCCTGCAGGGAAGTTAATCTATTCGAATAGCCGTGATCTTCGGTAACAGGACGACTTGGAGTTGTACCTTGACCTTATGACAACTAGAACCGGATACTTAATAAAACACACCCTTCCAAGTTCCACAGACAACCCGGTGATCGCTTTTCTACAGGGCGACGAGGAGAGGATCGCCGGGTAGGTTTATGCTATGCGATGCTACTTGGAGATGCTACTTGGAGGACGTCAATCTACTCTCTTCTACATGCTGCAAGACGGAGGCTGCCAGAAGCGTAGTCTTCGACAGGATTAGCTATCCCCCTTTTATTCTGGCATTCTGCAGTTCAGTCCACCGATATGGCCCTTTACACATATACCCATGCATATGTAGTGTAGCTCCTTGCTTGCGAGTACTTTGGATGAGTACTCACGGTTGCTTTGCTCCCTCTTTTCCCTCGTTTTCCTCTTCTTCTCGGATGCCGCAACCAGACGTTGGAGCCCAGGATCTAGATGCCACCTTCGGCTACGACGACTACTACTCTGGAGGTGCCTACTACTACGTGCAGCCCGCTGGCGACGACCAGGAGTAGTTTAGGAGGATCCCAGGCAGGAGGCCTGCGCCTCTTTCGATCTGTATCCCAGTTTGTGCTAGCCTTCTTAAGGCAAACTTGTTTAACTTATGTCTGTACTCAGATATTGTTGCTTCCGCTGACTCGTCTATGATCGAGCACTTGTATTCGAGCCCTCGAGGCCCCTGGCTTGTATTATGATGCTTGTATGACTTATTTTATTTGTAGAGTTGTGTTGTGATATCTTCCCGTGAGTCCCTGATCTTGATCGTACACATTTGCGTGCATGATTAGTGTATGATTGAATCGGGGGCGTCACACCGTGGACCCAGCTGTCAGCCTCTCCACATACAGTCCACGTCCAATGGAAGCCGTTCCTGGACCATGTTGACCACGCCATGCCGAGAGCACCAGGGCGGTGGACAACGGCAAGGCCTAGGAATGAGACGACACGGAGCCGAGGAAGACGTGGTAGTGGATGCCCACGCGTAGAAGAGTATGAGGGCTCACTGGTTCGTTGCGGTGTGAGGCTGTCGTTGCCGCAGAATAATAGGGGGTGTGGGTGAGTAGAGGGTGGCTTGGCCAGCGGTAGGAGTAGTAGGGGGCAGTGAGGCCTCCACCGCATCGCAGCCGGCCACGGGAGGCAGGAGCACGAGGCACGACCGGTGCTAGTTTGGGCAGCTGGAGCAAGAAGACCAGAGGTCGAAGAAGCACTACGGCCGTTGGATGGACATCGTATGGTCAATGGAGCTAGAATCGTGCATATTGACTAAGTTGACAAAGTCCTCTGAGGGAGTCCTAGATTAGGGGGTGTTCGGGTAGCCGGACTATACCTTCAGCCAGACTCCAGGACTATGAAGATACAAGATTGAAGACTTCGTCCTGTGTCCGGATGGGACTTTCCTTGGCGTGGAAGGCAAGCTTAGCGATGCGGATATTCAAGATCTCCTACCATTGTAACCGACTTTGTGTAACCCTAACCCTCTCCGGTGTCTATATAAACCGGAGGGTTTAGTCCGTAGGACAACCTCATCATATGACAATCATACCATAGGCTAGCTTCTAGGGTTTAGCCTCCTTGATCTCGTGGTAGATCTACTCTTGTACTACCCATATCATCAATATTAATCAAGCAGGATGTAGGGCTTTACCTCCATCAAGAGGGCCCGAACCTGGGTAAAACATCGTGTTCCTTGCCTCCTATTACCATCCAGCCTAGACGCACAGTTCGGGACCCCCTACCCGAGATCCGCCGGTTTTGACACCGACATTGGTGCTTTCATTGAGAGTTCCTCTGTGTCGTCGCTTTTAGGCCCGATGGCTCCTTCGATCATCAACAACGATGCAGTCGAGGGTGAGACTTTTCTCCCCGGATAGATCTTAGTCTTCGGCGGCTTCGCACTGCGGGCCAATTCGCTTGGCCACCCTGAGCAGATCGAAAGCTACGCCCCTGGCCATCAGGTCAGGTTTGGAAGCCTAAACTACACGACTGACATCCGCGGGGACTTGATCTTCGACGGATTCGAGCCACAGCCAAGCGCGCCACACTGTCTCGATGGGCATGATATAGCTCTGCCGCCAAACAGCGCTTTGGAGGCCGCACACGCACCGGTTCTGACCATTGATTCAGAGCCTACTGCGCCGATCGAGGATTAGCGGTTGGACGCTGCCTCAGGGGCTGCAATCTCAGAGGTGATCGAGCCGAACTCCAGCCCCGCATCCCGCATGGCCCGTGACTCCGCGGAGCCGGATTCTTCTCCGAACTCCAAGCCCCCCGCGCCCCTGCCGATCGAATCCGATTGGGCGCCGATAATGGAGTTCACTGCCGCGGACATCTTTCAGAACTCGCCCTTCGGCGACATCCTGAATTCCCCAAAGTCTCTCTCTTTATCAGGAGAGCCCTGGCCGGACTACGGTCAGCAAGGTTGGGATACGGATGATGAAGAAATTCAAAACCCACCCACCACCCACTTCGTAGCCATTGTCGATGACTTAACCGACATGCTTGACTTCGACTCCGAAGACATCGACGGCATGGACGACGATGCAGGAGACGAACAAGAACCAGCACCTGTAGGGCGCTAGAAGGCC
The DNA here is from genome assembly GCF_018294505.1 of Triticum aestivum. NCBI lineage: Eukaryota > Viridiplantae > Streptophyta > Magnoliopsida > Poales > Poaceae > Triticum > Triticum aestivum. Next base: position 693,743,142 of record NC_057812.1, read on the forward strand.
ACCTCGTCATATGACATATATATGGTGGACACTCCAAAGGATGGAGATGGCGATGAAACAGCGGGGGACGATACCTCTAAGAAACAGCCCAAGTGCCGGCGTCAGCGGCGCTGCTCTAAATCCCGCCAAAGCGAAAACGGTGATTCTGGCACGGGAGATAATACTACTCCGGATAGTGCCAAAGAACACCCCCTCCAGCAAGATTTAGCACAGGAGGACAGAGAAGCCAGCCCTCACGAGAGGGCGGTGGACCAAGAGGTTGAGGACGATAATTATACGCCTCCCTCCAAAGACGATGAGTTCGTCGTGCTAGAGGATCCCGCCGAACAAGAGCGGTTCAAACGCAGGCTTATGGCCACGGCAAGAAGCCTCAAGAAAAAGCGGCAACAGCTTAGAGCTGATCAGGATTTGCTAGCTGACAGATGGACTGAAGTCCTTGCGGCCAAAGAGTATGAACTCAAACGCCCCTCCAAGAGTTATCCAAAGCGCAGGCTGCTACCCCGACTAGAGGAGGAAGCACCTACATCACCAGCGCATGACACGGCCGACCGGCCACCTCGTGGCCGTGACAGAGAGGCCTCTTGGCCCTCCACTCAAGCCATGCCCCAACGCCACGCCAAGCATACTAAGGCATGGGAAAATGCGCCCGACCTGCATGACATACTAGAGGACAAGGCAAGGCAAACAAGATCGATCTATGGATTGCGCAGGCACCCGACGACACGTGACGGTGATCGTCACTCAGGATGCAATAAATCCGGCCGGGCCGAACTCAACAGACAAAGCTCCTTCGAGCTGCGTCGTGATATAGCCCAATACAGAGGCGTCGCACACCCACTATGCTTCACAGATGAAGTAATGGATCATAAAATCCCTGAGGGCTTCAAACCCGTAAACATTGAATCGTACGATGGCACAACAGATCCTGCGTATGGATCGAGGATTATCTCCTTCATATCCACATGGCCCGCGATGATGATCTACACGCCATCAAATACCTCCAACTCAAACTTAAGAGACCGGCCCGGCATTGGCTCAACAGCTTGCCAGCAGACTCAATCGGTTCTTGGGAGGACCTGGAAGCCGCATTCCTTGACAACTTCCAGGGCACTTATGTGCGACCACCGGACGCCGATGACCTAAGCCACATAATTCAGCAGCCAGAGGAATCGGCCAGGAAATTCTGGACATGGTTCCTAACAAAGAAAAACCAGATAGTCGACTGTCCGGATGCAGAGACCTTAGCGGCCTTCAAGCATAATATCCATGATGAGTGGCTTGCCCGGCACCTGGGACAGGAAAAGCCGAAATCTATGGCAGCCCTCACGACACTCATGACCCGCTTTTGCACGGGAGAAGACAGCTGGCTAGCTCGCAGCAACAACTTAACCAAGAACCCTGGTAATTCGAATACCAAGGACAAAAGTGACAGGCCATGTCGGAACAAACAAAAGCGCCGCGTTAACAGCGACAGCAGCGAGGATACGGCAGTTAATGCCGGATTCCGAGGCTACAAATCCGATCAACGGAAAAAGCCATTTAAAAGAAATACTCAGGGCCCATCCAGTTTGGACCGAATACTCGACCGCTTGTGCCAGATACATGGCACCCCCGAAAAGCCAGCCAATCACACCAACAGGGATTGTTGGGTGTTCAAGCAGGCAGGCAAGTTAAGAGCCGAAAACAAAGACAAGGGACTACATAGCAACGACGAGGAGGAGCCCAGGCCGCCGAACAACAGTGGACAGAAGGGATTTCCCCCGCAAGTGCAGACGGTGAACATGATATACGCAACCCACATCCCCAAGAGGGAGCGGAAGCGTGCGTTACGGGACGTATATGCGACAGAGCCAGTCGCCCCAAAGTTCAACCCATGGTCCTCCTGCCCGATCACCTTTGATCGAAGGGATCACCCCATTAGCATCCGTCATGGCGGCTTCGCCGCACTGGTTCTAGACCCAATCATTGACGGATTTCATCTCACAAGAGTCTTCATGGACGGCGGCAGCAGCCTGAACCTGCTTTACTAGGATACAGTGCAAAAAATGGGCATAGATCCCTCGAGGATCAAGCCCGCCAAAACGACCTTTAAAGGCGTCATACCAGGTGTAGAAGCCAACTGCACAGGCTCAGTTACACTGGAAGTGGTCTTCGGATCTCCGGATAACTTCCGAAGCGAGGAGTTAATCTTCGACATAGTCCCGTTCCGTAGTGGCTATCACGCACTGCTCGGGCGAACCGCATTCACAAAATTCAACACGGTACCGCACTATGCATACCTCAAGCTCAAGATGCCAGGCCCTAGAGGAGTGATCACGGTCAATGGGAACACTGAACGCTCCCTCCGAACGGAGGAGCACACGGCAGCGCTCGCAGCAGAAGTACAAAGCAGCCTCTCTAGGCAGTTCTCTAGTTCGGCCTTCAAAAAGCCGGACACTGTCAAGCACGCCCGGAGTACCCTACAAGAAGACCGCCTGGCACGTTCTGAGCTAGCGTAACAATGCGGCCCCAACCCTAGCCCTCGCGATATAGCGAAACCAGTGCTTTGCGTACATAACTACGCTCTTGAAATACCATGGGCACAGGGGAAGGGGCACTATCACGGCACGCCCGAAATACGGCTTAAACCGCACCAGGGGCTGCCGGATTCCTTTTTTTTCTTTTTTTCTCTTACTCTCACGACTCCATACTTCGGATGACCCGTTCGGCAATTCAACTGCCGCACAAACGATGCAAGATCCAGGAAATCAGACAAGCCACGCCGCATTATGGAACTCCCAGGTGGTCTCTATTGCGAGCAGTATACCTGTTTTTAATACAACTTCGCGGCCTGCCCCTGGTCGGGACATGTTAAATAGTCCAATTTCTTTTGCTTATCGCACTATTTGTATCGTTCCGCTTTCATAGCAACCTTTCTATAAACAATGCATAGCTTTTTGTTTATTTTTTGCATTATCCTCTTTTTATATATGTTTATTAATAACATGTCGCATCCGTACACTGTGGTACGGCAAAATACTCCAGGGGCTTCAGTACCCATCTATATGGCGTGAGAAGTCCATACACTTTCACAAGTGCGGCACCCCGAACTTATAGCACTATATGCATCGGCTCCGAATCATGATTTGGGTCAATGGTTTGGTTTGCCCGGCTCCTATGTTTTGGTGCCTTACGTTCCACTATATCGGCTAAGGTAGCACTAGGAGAACTACTACGATTGTGCCCCAGTTGAGCTGGGCTGAGCACCTCAGTAGAGAAAGCTAAAACCGACTGTCATGATGAAGCAAGAGACCGGTCGCTGTTCGAGAGGTTTTTCGAGTCCTTAAAGACTTATGCCGCTTCGAGCGAGGAACCGGCTTTGTCCGGCCAAGGCGTGGATAGCGCCCCGAACTCGGTCTTCCGAATACTAGGGGCTTCGCCGAAATTTAAAATTATAGAGTTGTATGGCTAAGTGAGAGTGTTCAAGCATTATAGTCCGATTGCCTTGTTCGTTGTGCTGATCGCCTCCCTCGACGGACCCAATCATGGGAAAAAGAGCGCTCAGGTTTATCCCGAACACCCCAGCACTAGTGGCATGGGGGCAGAAGCCGACGACTGGCCATCTCTCAATTTTTTGATAAACGGCCGCACAGAAAGTAATATTTTAAATTCAACAAGCATTGCTTAGCGCATATGAACAACTTTTCAGTGCACAGGATAACACGAGCGAGTTCATTCAAAAATTACATCCTTGGTACATTCATCTGCCATAAGGCGGGCACCAGCCAGAACATCCTTGTAATAGTTCTCGGGCTTGCGATGCTCCTTCCCCAGTGGCGGCCCGTCCCTCACAAGCTTCTCACCGTCCAGCTTACCCCAGTGCACCTTTGCACGGGCAAGGGCCCTACGGGCACCTTCGATGCAGACGGAGCGCTTGATGACCTCGAGCCTTGGACAAGCCTCCACCAGCCGCCGCACCAGTCCGAAGTAGCTCCCAGGCAGGGCCTCTCCAGGCCACAGCCGAACTATGAAGCCCTTCAGGGCCTGTTCGGCCGCCTTGTGGAGCTTGACCAGCTGCTTCAGCTGGTCGCTCAAGGGCACAAGGTGTCCGGCCTCAGCGTATTGAGACCAGAACACCTTCTCCGTCGAGCTGCCTTCCTCGGCTCGGTAGAATGCGGAGGCATCAGATACGCTACAGGGAAGATCTGCGAATGCCCCTGGAGAGCTCCGGATTTGGGTAAGTAACAAGTAGTTTACTTTTATATGTCTGCTTTGCATAGAGAATGCCTTACCCGCCGCTATCTTTTTCACCGCATCCAATTCCTGGAGGGCCTTCTGGGCTTCGGCCTTGGCAGATTGGGTAGTTTTAAAGGCCGCAACAAGCTCGGACGCTCGCGTCTTCGAGTCTAGCTCCAAACTCTCATGTTTTTTCGTGAGAGCCTGAAGCTCTCGCCGCACCTCGCCGACCTGCGCCTCAAACTTCTCCCGCTCAGTGCGCTCCGTGGCCGCTTTCTTCTCGGCCTCGGACAGCGCCTGCTTGAGGGTCGCCACCTCAGTCGTGGCCCCTACAATAAGCAGTGTACTCCTGTCATTTTTTGCCTTCTTTCTATAAGGTATTTCTTACCTTCTTTCTCCTCGAGCTGCCATTTGGCAAGGCCGAGCTCTTGCTCGGTCCGCTCGAGGCCCTGCTTCAGGGCACCCACCTCCGCAGTCAGTGCGGCGGTGGCCAGCAGCGAAGCCTGCATATGTATATCGACTCCTTTTTAGTTAGACTCCTGCGATATTTAATAGATCCTCTATTCGGCTTTTCTTTCTGAACGCCAAACAGAGCATCAGGGGCTACTGTCTATGCGGTAATATTTTTACATATTTTAACTTACCTCGAAGCCTGTTAGAAGGCTAGCACAAGCTTCAGTAAGTCCACTTTTGGCGGACCGAACCTTCTGGACCACCGTACTCATGATGGTACGGTGCTCCTCGTCGATGGAGGCGCCCTTAAGCGCCTCCAGCAGATTGTCCGGCGCCTTCGGTTGGACGGAGGATGCTGGCTCAATAGGCTTGCTCCTCTTGGCAGGAGTCCGCCTGCCGCGGTCCGGAACCATTGATGATTCTGGCACGGTGTCCGGCTTAAAGCCGGACTTGGAGCCCTGGGGGTCTTGTCGCCTTTACTCCTGGAGTCCGGGAGGTCGCCTCACGGCTCCTCCTGGACCACCTCCTCTTGCCCCGGAGCTTGTCGCGACGCCACTTCGGCGTCATCCGCAGTATAGGGGGAGGCAGCGGGCGGAACTGAATTCACGTCCGATGAATCCAGGGAGCCGCTCGACGACTCGTCGAGCCCGTCCTTGGGCGGGCTGCATGATTATATTCGACATTAGGGAAAGCTGTGCAACGAAAGGAATATCATGAGTTACTCTGGTATCTGAACACTTACGATTTCGCCGGATGCTTGGCCCTGTCCGGCCACTCCTCTTCGTCCTCGTCGGCGTCGGGGGCGTAGTCCGGTGGAGGGGTTTTCCTCTTCTTGGACCCTTCAGCCTCCCCTACTGGGGCGGCCTTCCTCTTCTTTCCTCCCCCTGCTGGAGGGGGAGAGGTTTCTTCTTCCTCCTCCTCGTCTTCACGGGAGGAGTGCGTCTCGGACTTGTCGGACGACGAGTCCGACACCACCATATGCCGGGAACTCTTTCGAGTCCCCGTGGCCTTCTTCTGACCACATAAGGTGCCAGAACCAGCAGCTTCACTAGGAGAGCAGGGGCTGGGTCTTCGGGCAAGGGAGCCAGACAGTTAATCAGTCCGGACTTCGCCTGCCAATCCTGTCAAAGGTGAGGGAGTTTAGATCCCGCATAGAGTCAAACTATGAAAAAACTTAACATCTTGTAAAAGATGAAAATATCTTACCTCGCCAGCAGGATGCTGCGAGCTGAATCCGCGGTCTTCAGAGGCAGATGCGGGAGCCTCGGCGCCTTTGGTTAGCCCCTTCTAGACATCTTCGTACGTCATGTCGAAGAGCCTGCTCAGAGTTCGGTGCTGCGCCGGGTTGAACTCCCACAAACTGAAGTCCCGTTCTTGACACGGAAGGATCCGGCGGACGAGCATGACCTGGACTACGTTGACAAGCTTGAGCTGCTTGTTCACCAGGGACTGGATGCATTTTTGCAGTCCGGTCACCTCTTCTTCGTCGCCCCACGACAAGCCTGTCTCCTTCTAGGACGTGAGCCGCGTAGGGGGTCCGGATTGGAATTCAGGGGCTGCGATCCACTTCGGATCACGTGGCTCGGTGATGTAAAACCACCCTGACTACCACCCCTTCAAGGTCTCCACAAAGGAGCCGTCGAGCCATAGGACGTTGGCTATTTTGCCCGCCATGGCACCTCCGCACTCCGCTTGGTTGCCACGCACCACCTTTGGGTTGACGTTGAAGGTCTTGATCCAGAGGCCGAAATGGGGGCGGATGCAGAGGAAAGCCTCGCACACGACGATAAACGCCGAGATATTGAGGATGAAGTTCGGGGCTAGATCGTGGAAATCTAGGCCATATTAGAACATGAGCCCGCGGACAAATGGGTGGAGAGGAAAACCTAGTCCGCGGAAGAAGTGGGGAAGAAATACTACCCTCTCATGGGGCCTTCGGGTGGGGAGAAGCTGCCCCTCCTCAGGAAGCCGGTGCGTGATGTCTTTGGACAAGTATCCGGCCTTCCTTAGCTTTTTGACATGGCCCTCCGTGACAGAGGAGACCATCCACTTGCCTCCCGCTCCGGACATTGTTGGAGAAGGTTGAGGTAGGAAGTGCGGACTTGGGCGCTGGAGCTCGGGTGCGCAGAAGATGGATAGGCAAAGAAGGAAGAAGGCGTAGGTAAAAAGGTGGATCCTTATCCCCTTATATGGGCGGATGCGACTGTGCGTCCCCACCAGCCTAGTAAAACTCGCTTGCCTCCCAAGCGCCGTGATAAATGGCGCGGTTGGGTTACCCACGTCCGTATTAACGAGAATCCCGTAAATAAAGGGGACACGATCTCTGCTTTGACAAGACGTGCCAAGGAAACCGCCTCGCAAAACACGCTGAGGTGGAGAAGTGAAAACGATTCGAATAAAGGCTTGGCCATAGTGTGATGTCACGCTGCGGAATACGCCAGCGGATTAGATTTGTGTTAATATTATTCTCCCTGTGGCAATACGTGGAAACTTATTTTGCAGAGCCGGACACTACTCTTGGTGTTCACAAACTTTTATGAAGAATTTGGAGGAGGAACCCGCCTTGCAATGCCGAAGACAATCTGCGCGCCGGACTCGTCGTCATTGAAGCCTGGTTCAGGGGCTACTGAGGGAGTCCTGGATTAGGGGGTGTTCGGGTAGCCGGACTATACCTTCAGCCGAACTCTAGGACTATGAAGATACAAGATTGAAGACTTCGTCCCGTGTCCAGATGGGACTTTCCTTGGCGTGGAAGGCAAGCTTGGCGATGCGGATATTCAAGATCTCCATCCATTGTAACCGACTTTGTGTAACCCTAACCCTCTCCGGTGTCTATATAAAACAGAGGGTTTTAGTCCGTAGGACAACCTCATCATACGACAATCATACCATAGGCTAGCTTCTAGGGTTTAGCCTCCTTGATCTCGTGGTAGATCTACTCTTGTACTACCCATACCATCAATATTAATCAAGCAGGACGTAGGGTTTTACCTCCATCAAGAGGGCCCGAACCTGGGTAAAACATTGTGTTCCTTGCCTCCTATTACCATCCAGCCTAGACGCACAGTTCGGGACCCCCTACCCGAGATCCGCCGGTTTTGACACCGACACCCTCCATCCCCGTCAACTTAGTAGGCCCACAATTCAGCCTGCCACTATACTGGGTCCCAGCTAGCAGGGGGAGTATTCATTTTTTTGTGCGTAATAAGGAGGCACTTCCTTGCACGCGAAGATATAGTTGGTGGGTCCGAGCTGTAAGCGGCGGTAACGTTTTTTTCGCGAAATACAGAGGCCCTTTCGGTGAGTCCCAGATGTCAGGTGGAGGAATCATTATTTTGTGCGTAATAAGGAGGCATTTCCTTCTGTGCGGTCGTGGACCCAACTGTCAGCCTCTCCATGTACACTCCACTTCAGATGCATGTCGGTCGTTGACCACGTTGACCAGGCCGCGCCGAGAGCACCAGGGCGGTGGACGACGGTGAGGCCTGAGAAGGGAACAACACGGAGCCAGGGAAGACTCGACAGTTGTTTCCCACACGGAGGGGAGTACGACTGTACAAGGGTTTACTGGTTCGTCTGCCGTCGCCGGAGAATAACAGCATGTGCGGGTGAGTAGAGGGATGGCTAGGACAACGATGGGAGTACGGTGGGGCGGTGAGGCCTGCGCTGTAGCACAGCCGGCCGCGGGGAGGAGGGAGCAGGCAGTCCCGCCGGCGCTTGTTTGAGCGGCTGGAGCAGGAAGAGCAGAGATTGAAGAAGCACGACGGTCGTTGGATGGACATCCAACAATCACTGCTTGTGCGTCATCCTTTTTTTAGAGAAGCCTCAAATTTGTGGAAAACATCATACAACCTATCTGCCATTATTTCTAATAATTTACAGTCCATTTGCTAATTCTTAAGGTTTTTTTTGGAGCCCATATTTTTTTGTTAGCATTACAGCCCATATTGTGGCCACGGTTAAAAAATTATACGAAATTTTGCATATTTCGGTGCGGTCTGAACTGTTTTTAATTCCGAAATTTCGAGTCACATTCAAACTGATTTTAAAAATAAATGTATATCAATATAAAATCCAATAAATTGTCCACGCATAAAAATCAATGCAATTTAAAATCTCGAAATGAAAAAAAGAGATTTGAAACTAATTGTCGGTTTGATGTGTTTTAAAAATGCACAACCCACTGATAGGCCATTTTCTCGGCCAGCCGAATGAAGCTCTCCTCGTCTTGAAAGATTTGCAGCCCAATAGGCATGACAAAGCTACTTACTTGGCAAATCAAAAAAAACTGGGTTGTGGCCGTGGACCCAGCTGCGACCGTGGACCCATGGTCAGCCTCTCCACGTATAGTAATCTTCCGGTGGAAGTTGGTCGTTAACCACATTGACCACGCCGCGCCGAGAGCACTAAGGCGGTGGACGATGGCGAGGCCTAGGAAGGGGACGACGCGGAGCCGGGGAAGACGCGACAGTGGAAGCCCGTGCGGAGAGGAGTACGAGGGTTCACTGGTTCGGCTGCGGTGTGAGGCTGCCGTCGCCGCAGAATAACAGGGGGTGTGGGTGAGTGGAGGGATGGTCTGGCTAGCGGTGGGAGTATTAGGGGGCGGTGAGGCCTCTGCGACAGCACAGCCGGCCACGGGAGGCAGGAGTAGGCGGCACGACCGGCGCTGCTTTGGGCGGCTGGAGCAAGAAGACCAGAGGTTGAAGAAGCACTACTGCCGTTGGATGGACATCGTACGGTCACTGCAGCTAGAATCGTTTATATTGACTAAGTTGACAAAGCCCTTGGTACAGGTGAACTTAGTAGGCCCACAAGTCAGCCTCCGAAATGGTGCGCCCCAGATGTCAGGGTGAGGAATCATTTTTTGGGCGGCCGAAGCTAGAATATCCGAGATTGAAGAAGAAGCACGACATCCGTTGGATAGACATCCAACGGCCACTGCTGGTAGAACAGTGTGTTGACTATATGAAGTTGACAAAGCCTTGCATACGCGTCAACTTCTTTTTTTAGGGGACACATCAACTTAGTAGGCCCACAAGTCTGTGGCAGAGAACTTATAGCCCATTTGCGATTTGTAAGAATGTACAACCTATTTTTGGATTATAATGAAAATTACTACAGCCCATTTACAGTTTGTTAAAAGTACAACCCATTTTCTAGCTAGACAACGATTAATAATTTCAACCAACTGTTCAAGACAGAATTCAATAAAATTTCCCACATTTTGATGGGATCTAGTCAGATTAAATATAAATTTGTATTACGTAAAAATCCAACGAAACATTGCGTGTGCAACAATTAAAAAGTTAAGATTTTCAAAATACATAAATAATATTTTATAAACTAATTTTGTGTTTGGTGCAATTTTTTTATAGTTATTGCCCAATTTTTATAATTGCATGCCATTTATTATTTTTTAAAGCTCATTTTCTTGTTAAGCCTAATGCATCCCTCCTAGGAAAGATTTGTAGCCAAGCGGGGCGGAGACTAACAAGTTGACCTTGCGTGGGTATTTCTCAAAAAAACGTATAGTTGGGCTAGCAATTTTCATCTTGAAAAAAATTAATATCTGGGTTGGATATATGTCCTGGGCTAGACAGGCCACAGCCCGCCCAATTAATACCCTGCTCTCCTCTGAACAACAACGAAAACATCGCCAAGAAAAACTCTGCAGTGCTCACGCCTCAAAAACACAAATACTGCTCGAGCTGCTTGGTCCCAGCTGTCGGCCGCACCTTGTGCAATTCTCTTGTTTATATTGACTACATAGATTGACACTAGTGTGGGACCATGATGTCAGGAAACCAGGAGGAAGCAAAAAATATAGTTGTACATAATAAGGAGGCACTTGCGTACGTACGGCTATGGCCCTAGTGGGTCCCTACTGTCATCCAGTCAAAATAAAGTCATCTCCTGCTTCATGTTCATTGACCATATTAACAATGCTCGGCGCCACGACGAGCGCAATAACTCGAAGGACGATGGGAGGGCCTTGCGGGCCCTATGGATGGTCTGATACAGCGTCCGCTGCTCATTCAGGAAGCCAGGATCATTGGACACCTATGAGCACCTTCGAGAGACAGAGACGGCATGAAACGTTAAGGCCGTGCTACCTCTTGAGCACTGTGTTGGTTTTCCCTTGTAGAGGAAAGGGTGATGCAGTAAAGCAGCGTAAGTATTTCCCTCGGTTTTTGAGAACCAAGCTATCAATCCAGTAGGAGACCACACGCGAGTCACCTCGTTCCTACACAAACAAATAAGAACGTCGCAACCAACGCGATAAAGGGGTTGTCAATCCCTTCTTGGCCACTTGCAAGAGTGAGATCTGATAGAGATGATAATAATAAGATAAATATTTTTTGTATTTTTATGATATAGATTGAAAGTAAAGATTGCAAAATTAAATAGATTGAAAACTTGTATGATGGAAAATAGACCCGGGGGCCATAGGTTTCACTAGTGGCTTCTCTCAAGATAGCATAAGTATTACGGTGGGTGAACAAATTACTGTCAAGCAATTGATAGAAAAGCGAATAATTATGAGAATATCTAGGTATGATCATGTATATAGGCATCACGTCCGTGACAAGTAGACCGACTCCTGCTTGCATCTACTACTATTACTCCACACATCAACCGCTATCCAGCATGCATCTAGAGTATTAAGTTCATAAGAACAGAGTAACGCCTTAAGCAAGATGACATGATGTAGAGGGATAAACTCATGCAATATGATATAAACCCCATCTTTTTATCCTCGATGGCAACAATACAATACGTGTCGTTTCCCTTTCTGTCACTGGGATCGAGCACCGCAAGATTGAAACCAAAGCTAGGCACTTCTCCCATTGCAATAAAGATCAATCTAGTAGGCCAAACCAAACTGATAATTCGAAGAGACTTGCAAAGATAAACCAATCATACACAAAATAATTCAGAGGAGATTCAATTATTGTTCATAGATAATCTTGATCATGAACCCACAATTCATCGGATCTCGAGAAACACACCGCAAAAAGAGTTACATCGAATAGATCTCCAAGAAGACCGAGGAGAACTTTGTATTGAGATCCAAAGAGAGAGAAGAAGCCATCTAGCTAATAACTATGGACCCGAAGGACTGAGGTAAACTACTCACACATCACCGGAGAGGCCATGGAGTTGATGTAGAGGCCCTCCATGATCGTTTCCCCCTCCAGCAGAGCTCCGGAAAAGGCCCCAAGATGGGATCTCTTGGGTACAGAAGGTTTCGGTAGTGGAATTAGTTTTTCGTGGTGCTCCTGGATGTTTTCGGGGTACGTAGGTATATATAGGAGGAAGAAGTAGGTCGGTGGAGCAACGAGGGGCCCACGAGGGTGGAGGGCATGCCCAGGGGGTAGGCGCGCGCCCTCCCTCGTGGCCGCCTCGTTGGTTGCTTGACGTCCACTCCAAGTCCTCTGGATCACGTTTGTTCCAAAAATCACGGTCTAGAGGGTTTCATTCCGTGTGGACTCCGTTTGATATTATTTTTCTGCGAAACACTGAAATAGGCAAAAAAAACAACAATTTGGGCTGGGCCTCCGGTTAATAGGTTAGTGTCAAAAATAATATAAAAGTGCATAAATAAGCCCAATAAACATCCAAAACATAATATATAATAGCATGGAGCAATCAAAAATTATAGATACATAGGAGATGTATCAAGCATCCCCAAGCTTAATTCCTGCTCGTCCTCGAGTAGGTAAATGATAAAAACAGAATTTTTGATGTGGAATGCTTCCTAACATATTTCTCAATGTAATTTTCTTTATTGTGGCATGAATGTTCAGATCTGAAAGATTCAGGATAAAAGTTTAATATTGACATAAAAATAATAATACTTCAAGCATACTAACTAAGCAATCATGTCTTCTCAAAATAACATGGCCAAATAAAGTTCATCCCTACAAAATCATATAGTTTGGTCATGCTCCATTTTCGTCACACAAGAATGCTCTCATCATGCACAACCCCGATGACAAGCCAAGCAATTATTTCATACTTTAGTAATCTCAAACTTTTTTCAACTTTCACGTAATACATGACGTGAGCCATGGATATAGCACTATGGGTGGAATAGAATATAATGAAGGGGGTTATGTGGAGAGGACAAAAAAGGAGAAAGTCTCACATCGACGCGGCTAATCAATGGGCTAGGGAGATGACCATCAATTGATGTCAATGCAAGCAGTAGGGATTGCCATGCAACGGATGCACTAGAGCTATAAATGTATGAAAGCTCAACAAAAGAAACTAAGTGGGTGTGTCATCCACAGGAATCAATATGGCTTTCTTAAATGGAGGACCATCCAAGACTGTCTGGCGTGGACATTCGAATATATTCATCAGTGTCAGGCGTCCACATGGCCGATTGTGCTGCTTAAACTTGACTTTGCCAAGGCCCTTGACACAATTGAGCATGCACCAATGTTGGAGATCATGTGGCACATGGGGTTTGATGACAAGTGGCTAGGCTGGATGAAAACTATTTTTGGCTCTGGTGTTTCTTCTATTCTCCTTAATGGAGTTCCTGGCAGAAAATTTCAATGTAAATGTGGGGTGAGGCAAGGTGACCCCCTTTCACCACTAATTTTTGTCCTTGCTGCTGATCTACTACAAGCTGCTATTAATGATGCTTTTGCTCAACGCCTGATTGACCTGCCAATCCCATGCAATCGTCGTGGTGATTATCCCGTCGTAAAATACGCGGATGACACTATCTTGGTGATGCCAGCCTGCCCGGATCAAGCTGCCCGCATGAAGACCATTTTGGAAGACTATGCTACATCGGTGGGATTGAAAATCAACTTCATAAATCTACGTTGATCCCCATCAACATTGATCAGCGATATGCGATGGAGTTGGCGCATGTTTTTGGTTGTTCGGTTGGTTCTCTCCCGTTCACGTATCTTGGCCTTCCCATGGGCACAACCAGACCGACGCTGTTGGAGCTCATGCCTCTTGTGCATGGTGGAGAGGAAGATGTCCACTACTTTGTCTCTGATGTCGTCCGGGGCCAAACTCACTTTGGTCAACTTGGCCGTGACATCGATGCTAATCTATTCCATGCACACGATTAAGCTGCATCCTAGAGCGATTAAACTGCGCAGAACTGTCTTTGGGCCAAAAACTCTAAGGATGGAGTTAAGAATAATTCGTTGGCAGCCTGGGAGTTAGTTTGCAGACCAAAGGACAAAGGTGGCCTCGGGATCATTGACATCAAAACCCAGAATGTGGCCTTCCTCTTGAAGCATCTCTTTAAATTTTAGAACCACGATGATGTTCCCTGGGTGACCATGATCTGGGATGTCTACTACGCAGACAAGATTCCGCATGCTACAGACCCAGTTGGCTCCTTCTGGTGGCGCGATGTTCTGCATCTCAACGACGTATTTCGTGGGATTACAAATGTCACTTTGGGAGACGGATCCTCCTCTCTGTTCTAGAAAGACGGCTAGTTTGATGGTGATCGTCAGGCCCCCCTCATGAAACTCTTTCCCAAGGCTTTCTCGTTCTGCTTAAATGAGGACACATCCATCGTCGAAGCCTTCTTGCTACCTCTTGAGCACTGCGTTGGTTTTCCCTTGAAGAGGAAAGGGTGATGCAGTAAAGCAGCATAAGTATTTCCCTCAGTTTTTGAGAACAAAGGTATCAATCTAGTAGGAGACCACGCGCGAGTCTCCTCGTTCCTACACAAACAAATAAGAACCTCGCAACCAACGCGATAAAGGGGTTGTCAATCCCTTCTTGGCCACTTGCAAGAGTGAGATCTGATAGAGATGATAATAATAAGATAAATAATTTTTGTATTTTTATGATATAGATTGAAAGTAAAGATTGCAAAGTTAAATAGATTGGAAACTTGTATGATGGAAAATAGACCCGGGGCCATAGGTTTCAATAGTGGCTTCTCTCAAGATAGCATAAGTATTACGGTGGGTGAAAAAATTACTGTCAAGCAATTGATAAAAAAGTGAATAATTATGAGAATATCTAGGTATGATCATGCATATAGGCATCACGTCCGTGACAAGTAGACCGACTCCTGCTTGCATCTAGTACTATTACTCCACACGTCGACCGCTATCCAGCATGCATCTAGAGTATTAAGTTCATAAGAATAGAGTAACGCCTTAAGCAAGATGACATGATGTAGAGGGATAAACTCATGCAATATGATATAAACCCCATCTTTTTATCCTCGATGGCAACAATACAATACGTGTCATTTCCCTTTCTGTCACTGGGATCGAGCACAGCAATATTGAACCCAAAGCTAGACACTTCTTCCATTGCAATAAAGATCAATCTAGTAGGCCAAACCAAACTGATAATTCGAAGAGACTTGCAAAGATAAACCAATCATACATAAAAGAATTCAGAGGAGATTCAAATATTGTTCAGAGATAATCTTGATCATAAACCCACAATTCATCAGATCTCGACAAACACACCGCAAAAAGAGTTACATCGAGTAGATCTCTAAGAAGATCGAGCAGAACTTTGTATTGAGATCCAAAGAGAGAGAAGAAGCCATCTAGCTAATAACTATGGACCCAAAGATGTGAGGTAAACTACTCACACATCACCGGAGAGGCTATGGAGTTGATGTAGAGGCCCTCCGTGATTGTTGCCCCCTCTGGCGGAGCTCCGGAAAAGGCCCCTAGATGGGATGTCTTGGGTACAGAAGGTTGCGGCGGTGGAATTAGGTTTTCGTGGTGCTCCTGGATGTTTTCGGGGGTACGTAGGTATATATAGGAGGAAGAAGTAGGTCGGTGGAGCAACGAGAGGCCCACGAGGGTGGAGGGCGCGACCAGGGGGTAGGCGCGCCCCCCTGCCTCGTGGCCGCCTCGTTGGTTGCTCGACGTCCACTCCAAGTCCTCTAGATCACATTTGTTCCAAAAATCACGCTCCCGAAGGTTTCATTCTGTTTAGACTCCGTTTGATATTCTTTTTCTGCGAAACACCGAAATAGGCAAAAAAACAGCAATTTGGGCTGGGCCTCTGGTTAATAGGTTAGTCCCAAAAATAATATAAAAGTGCATATATAATCCCAATAAACACCAAAACAGTATATATATAATAGCATGGAGCAATCAAAAATTATAGATACGTTGGAGACGTATCAGGCCGCGCTTGGGAGCTCTGGTTTATTTCACACCTATATTAAGATACAAGTGTAATTTACTCATCATCAAAAACAACGCGTAAAATACAGGCGTAATGAAACCGAGGGCCCGAGGTCTGTAAGTAAAACCGGCGGGCTACGCGTGTAATTTGAGAGACCAGTGTATATTTTACTAGTCGAAATCGACCAAGCAAGCGCTTTGCCTGAGACCATCTGCTTTTATTTACAAGCGTCAATTTACAAGTGGTTTTGGTTGGAAAACGACGATCCAATCATGGCCTAAGATGATGAGTTGGTCGGAAGATCATATGGTTTCACATCTAACCTACCCGACTTGATGTATAGGCTATGAATGAAACATAAGACGATGAACTTCTTAAGCACGGAAACAACAGAAGAGGATGATCTTCTTAACAAGCAAATCACTGGCATTAGATCGACATGCAAAACAAAACAAAGCATTATTCTCATGAGGCACGGTGAGAAGCTCATGATGCCACATGCCACAACATTCCAAGCTCAACTTTGCAATCAAACACAAGGCCTGGCATTACATAGACAATATTCAAAACAAACTCTTAAAATATCTTACATAAGTCAACATTCATGTGACTATGCATCTCAGTAGAGTAAATATTTACTTCTGAACTAAAGACAGGAATAGGAAAAAACGATCGACGTTGCTCACAACAAAGGGCGTCCCACTCAAAAATATCAAATGCATGTCTTCTGGCTAACATCAATGAGAAAAAATTTACAAGGTTTTCCAATTCCAATATATTAAACTAATGTCAACTTTGACAAGCCTTTCCCATTCAAAATATGTAATGCTTGTGATTGTGGAATGGGCAGGGTTTGTCATCAGTTTGTCATCTGATAGTCCGGTGGCTCAAGGTGACGATGAATGATTAGATAACCATTCAATGTATTGTGCATGATGAAGTATTATGGAGGACACGCACCATCTGAACATTTTGTGCAGTTCCACTAAAATCAAGCCAAGCATCCCTGTGGATTTCGTATTTATATGCTTCCAGAAAACAAAGACACATCAGCACACACATGAATATTGGCCCCAGTGTCAACCCACCAATCGGTGGACTAACAAACTGAAAGTACGGTAAACAAATTACCATACCCATATGCCCCATCATTGTTGCTTAGAATGACATTGACAGACTTGGAGTCCTGTCCTGGCTTCTTGGTACTTGCTTGGGCACTTGTTTGCCCAGTGCACTCCACGTGTTGTAGAATTTCCTATGCTCTTTGCAGACTAGTCATGTCACCAGCGTCTACTAATACTCTGGAAAGTTTCTCGATCATTCCTTGTGTAATGTAGCGCAAACAGTGACTGCTTCTTTCTGCAAAGTGGTAAGACCAACTAGACCCACTAATGCAGCAGTTTGCCTTAGACACATTGGCTCCTTTTGTGCAGTTCAACTAAAATCAAAGTCGGAATAAAACTGAGCTTTAATGTTGATATCCCTGTAAGCAACAATAGGTATAAGGGAAACAATTACTTAGAAATAACGGTTGATGACTTGTACTCCTAGAAGAAAAACATCTACAGATCTACCTTATCTTAATGGGAAACAAAGCAGGAGAGTAGCAATTCTCAATCAGTGTGATTCATTCATATTAACTGAGGCATTATCTTAACAATGCCTTGTTTCAACATGTATAAAGAACGACAAAGCAGAAAAGTACCATTCCTAAAACAATGTGACTAATTCATTTTAATAGAGACATTATCTTAACAATACCTTGGTTAAACATGTAGAAAGAACTATAAAGCAGGATATACCATTTGTAAAACATTGTAATTGATATGTAATAACAGACACATTATCTGAACAATACATATATGGAAATCCGGTCTCATTTTGTGCAGTTCCACCAAAATTAAGCAAAGAAAAATGTCGCAATAGCAACAAGTTGACTAGATATCCCTATTTTAACAGAGGCAAAAAAGAAGCAATTACTGGCCAATAAAGGAAGATGAAACATGCGGCCTCAAAAATGGTAATCCCACCAATCCGTAACAAGTGTTGCAGTTTTGAACTAAGATTCAGTAGTTAATTCTGAGAGTGGCATTGCTTTATTTTACCAGTGGCATTAGATTATCAAAAAGCATAAACAGTTCCAGGGGAGAGTGGGCGCAACAACAACATGTGCTTCCATCTACTTATAAAGGGGGTGATGCAGAGTTTGTTGCAACAAAGCAACAAGCATCATGTCTGGGTTGGTCCCATTTTTTTTCACTACTTAATGGGAAAAGACAACAATACAGTAGCTTCAATTCAACATTTATTTAAAACAATACCAATACAAGTAGCACAACATCTCAAAGCACACTGCACAATCACGTGGATGAAGGCATGTACTCACCTTTCATGAGACGACAAACATAAAATACGAATCTGCCAACATGAATAGGAAACCCAATCTTGTTTTGTGCAGTTGCACTTAAATCAACAAAGTCGCCGGTGTGACATTTAAGTTTGCTATAGTAACAAGTTGAATAGATATCCCTGTTTTAACAGAGGAAAAAATGAAACAATTACTGGCCAATAAATGCGGATGAAACATCCGGCCACAAAAAGAAGCGTCTACCTTATCTTGATGGAAAACAAAGTATAGGACAGTAGCATTTCTAAAACGGTTGCATTGATTCATATTAACCGAGAAATTCTCTTAAAATAGTTCAGTAGTTAATTTTGAGAGTGCTATTGCTTAATTTTACCATCAGCATTAGATTAAGAAAAAGCATAAACAGTTCCAGGGGTGAGTGGGTGCAACAACACCATGTGCTTCCATCTACTTATAAAGGGGGTGATGCAGAGTTTGTTGTAACAAAGCAACAAGCATCATGTCTGGGTTGGTACCATTTTTGTTCACTACTTAATGGGAAAAGGGAGCAATACAATAGCTTCAATTCAACATTTATTTAAAACAGTACCAATACAAGTAGTACAACATTTCAAAACACACTGCACGATCATATGGATGGGACATGGGACATGCCAGCACCATGTGCGTCCACACGTATAAATGGGTGATGCAGAGTATGTAGCCAAGCAGCATATCTGCGTTGGTCCCATATTTGTTCTCTTTAAAACTTTTTCCTATGTGAGTGCAGCAAATCTAGTCCTACACAAACTACCCGACCCCCCAGTTTCTTTCCATTTTCAACAGAGTTCGGTTCCTTACAGATGTGTGTACTGGGTTACCCCCTTTTCCCTTTTCGACCAACAAAGCGACTGGATAGCTAGTCTATACTACTTTCCCTCCCTCATTTCCTCATTGAACCACGTCCTATATTCATGCTCCACCCCACTGCACCCTTCTTTCATCTTTGAACCAAGACCTAGATTCAACTACAAAATCGAAAAAGATCTGCATGGAGCTAGACCAATGATGGTTTGAAAGAAACTTATACCTTAGGGTCGTCACGGTGTGGCAAGGTGTGCGGCGGGAGGTCGGATCTGCCCATGATAACCCACAAGTATAGGGGATCGCAACAGTTTTCGAGGGTAGAGTATTCAACCCAAATTTATAGTTTCGACACAAGGGGAGCCAAAGAATATTCTCAAGTATTAGCAGCTGAGTTTTCAATTCAACCACACCTGGATAACTTAATATCTGCAGCAAAGTATTTAGTAGCAAAGTAGTATGATAGTAGTGGTAACGGTAGCAAAAGTAATAATAGGAAAAGTAATATTTTTGGTCTTTTCTAGTGATTGTAACAGTAGCAACGGAAAAGTAAATAAGCGAAGAACAATATATGGAAAGCTCGTAGGCATTGGATCGGTGATGGAGAATTATGTCAGATGCGATCGATCATGTAACAGTCATAACCTAGGGTGATACAGAACTAGCTCCAGTTCATCAATGTAATGTAGGCATGTATTCCGAATATAGTCATACGTGCTTATGGAAAAGAACTTGCATGACATCTTTTGTCCTACCCTCCCGTGGCAGCGGGGTCCTATTGGAAACTAAGGGATATTAAGGCCTCCTTTTAGTAGAGTACCAGACCAAAGCATTAACACATAGTGAATACATGAACTCCTCAAACTACGGTCATCACCGAGAGTGGTATTGATTATTGTCACTTCGGGGTTGCCGGATCATAACACATAGTAGGTGACTATTGACTTGCAAGATAGGATCAAGAACTCTCATATATTGAGGAAAACATAATAGGTTCAGATCTGAAATAATGGCACTCGGGCCCTAGTGACAAGCATTAAGCATAGCAAAGTCATAGCAACATCAATCTCAGAACATAGTGGATGCTAGGGATCAAACCCTAACAAAACTAACTCAATTACATGATAAATCTCATCCAACCCATCACCGTCTAGCAAGCCTACGATGGAATTACTCACACACGACGGTGAGAATCATGAAATTGGTGATGGAGGAAGGTTGATGATGACGATGGCGACGAATTCCCCTCTCCGGAGCCCCGAACGGACTCCAGATCAGCCCTCCCGAGAGAGTTTAGGGCTTGGCGGCGGCTCCATATTGTAAAACGCGATGAATCCTTTTCTTTGGTTTTTTTCTCCCCGAACACGAATATATGGAGTTGGAGTTGAGGTCGGTGGAACATCATGGGGCCCATAAGGCAGGGGGCGTGCCTAGGGGGAGGCGCGCCCCCACCCTCGTGGACAGGTGGAGGCCCCCCTGACGTGGATTCTTCTTCCAGTATTTTTTATATATTCCAAAGTAATTCTCCGTTGATCTTCAGGTCATTTCGAGAACTTTTATTTCTACACAAAAAATAACACCATGACAATTCTGCTGAAAACAATGTCAGTCCGGGTTAGTTCCATTCAAATCATGCAAGCTAGAGTCCAAAACAAGGGCAAAAGTGTTTGGAAAAGTAGATACGAAGGAGACGTATCAACTCCCCCAAGCTTAAACCTTTGCTTGTCCTCAAGCAATATAGTTGATAAACTAAAAGTGATAAAGAAAAACTTTTACAAACTCGGTTTGCTCTTGTTGTTGCAAATATGTAAAGCCAACATTCAAGTTTTCGGCAAAGATTATGAACTAACCATATTCAGAATAACACTTAGGTCTCATGTTTACTCATATCAATGGCATAATCAACTAGCGAGCAATAATAATAAATCTCGGATGACAACACTTTCTCAAAACAATCATAATATGATATAACAAGATGGTATCTCGCTAGCCCTTTCTGAGGCTGCAAAACATAAATGCAGAGCACCTTTAAAGATCAAGGACTGAGTAGACATTGTAATTCATGGTAAAAGAGATCCAGTCAAGTCATACTCATTATAAACTAACAGTAATGGATGCAAATGATAGAGGTGCTCTCCGGCTGGTGCTTTTTAATAAGAGGATGATGACTCAACATAAAAGTAAATAGATAGGACCTTCGCAGAGGGAAGCAGGGATTTGTAGAGGTGCCAGAGCTCAGTTTTGAAATAGATATGAATAATATTTTGAGCGGTATACTTTCATTGTCAACATAACAACCGAGAGATCTCGATATCTTCCATGCTACACACATTATAGGCGGTTCCCAAACAGAATGGTAAAGTTTATACTCCCCCTCCACCAACAAGCATCAATCCATGGCTTGCTCGAAACAACGAGTGCCTCCAACTAACAAGAGTCCCAGGGGAGTTTTGTTTGCAATTATTTTGATTTTATTTGTTTAAAGCCTGGGACTGGGCATCCTGGTGACCAGCCATGTTCTCATGAGTGAGGAGCGGAGTCCACTCCTCTTGAGAATAACCCGCCTAGCATGGAAGATACAGACAACCCTAGTTGATACATGAGCTATTCGAGCATACAAAACCGAATGATTATTTCAAGGTTTAGAGTTTGGCACATACAAATTTACTTGGAATGGCAGGTAGATACCGTATATAGGTAGGTATGGTGGACTCATATGGAACAACTTTGGGGTTTATGGAATTGGATGCACAAGCAGTATTCCCGCTTAGTACAAGTGAAGGCTAGCAAAAGACTGGGAAGCGACCGGCTAGAGAGCGACAACAGTCATGAACATGCATTAAAATTAATCAACACCGAATGCAAGCATGAGTAAGATATAATGCACCATGAACATAAATATCGTAGAGGCTATGTTTATTTTGTTTCAACTACATGCATGAACATGTGCCAAGTCAAGCCACTCGAATCGTTCAAAAGAGGATACTATCGGTTCAATATTTGACGTATCTCGTAGTAGGGGTCCTAAGCTAGGTGTCTTGGAGCGATGGTAACATGGACACGGATTTTACCCAGGTTCGGGCCCTCTTGATGGAGGTAAAACCCTACATCCTGCTTTTGATTGTATTCATATGCGGTGTAGTAAAGAGTACGTGTACCTACCACGAGATTGTAGTAATGAATATGAGATTGTCTATTGACTAGCCTGGCCTCTGTTTATATAT
This sequence comes from Triticum aestivum, assembly GCF_018294505.1. Lineage (NCBI taxonomy): Eukaryota > Viridiplantae > Streptophyta > Magnoliopsida > Poales > Poaceae > Triticum > Triticum aestivum. The sequence goes on from NC_057812.1 coordinate 693,765,393, forward strand.
GCACCGTAGGCCTAGGGTTTAGAGGAGTTCTTGTCTTAGGCGCCAAGTCCTGTGGAATCCTCCTTGTATGCGGCACGGGCTATACGAATTGGCCCAATAGTGAACCGCCATGGGGGTCCTCGGCCCGATCCAGCTGGTCGGGAGACGACGTGTTGAGTACCCCCCTAGTCCAGGGCACCGTCAGTAGCCCCCTGAACCGGTCTTCAAGTTAGGGACACTCCTCGATTCTTCTGAACTGTAGATCTTTGGTCGTCGATCTTGAAAACTGGTTCAACAAATCTTCTCATCTTCGATCTTGAGGATCGCTGAAGTGCATCCGAAGAGTTTACACGTCGGGTATCCGATAGGGATGGCAATGGGTCGGGTTTGGGGCGGGTGGAGCTGGTCCAAATCCAACCCATAACCCATCTTCCTACCCTCTGCCCATCCACCAAGTTATCCATGGGAAAAACTTGTGCCCATGTCCAAACCCACTGGATACCCACATACCCATGGAGATCCATGGGCATAGAAAAGTCAGCATGAAGCCTTCCCAAAGAGCAAATTAACTCATCATCATTCACTCACAAATGACAACATAAGCTACATGCATAAGTAGGAAACAAGTAATACGATGAGTCCTTAAGTGTGACATACCAGAGGTTGATTCTCCAGCATATAGCTCATGGAACAAGTTGCATATTTCCTGCCATTTCCCATTGATTCGCTCTTTCTACTATCACTGGCATATGGCCCCACATGTCATACAAGTATCCATTGGATATCCATGGAGCACAAACTATAACCATGCCCAACCCGGCTGTTCGTGGGTATCCATATCCATGGACCCATGGGCGAAAATGTGCTCCATACCCTTGCCCAACCGGGTCGGGTATCCATGGGTATCCAGATCCGTGGATAAAATTTCCATCCCTAGTATCCAAGGAGCCCCTTTAAGTTTCCGGCCTTTATCAACGCCTTGTTATTTTTATGCCACACCTCGGGTTTGAAGTTGTTCCCTAGCAGCAGCGTCCGAGCTCGAACGTCGGACTGCATTCGAGGTATCCTTTGCAGCCGAGCACCAACGCTGGACTGCTTCCGAGCTCCAACGCCGAAATGTATCCGAGCTCCAACGTCGGACTGTATCCGAAGAGTATTATTACAGCCGAGCTACATCCGAGCTCCAGCGCCGGACCGTATCCGAGCTCCAACGCGGGACTATGTCCAAGCTCCAACACCGGACTGTATCCAAGGTGTCATAGATCACTTGGGTTCAAAAAAGTTGAAGGAGTTTAGCCGAGCTTAATGCTGGAAATGCCCTCTATGGAGCCAGCCACTGGCGCCTGAGCTTTATGCCAGACTGCTTCTGAGGTGGTGCACCACCGCGACTGTGGGCCGATTTTTTGTCAACATTTTTGATTGGTGCAATTTATTCTCTGCTGAGATATATAGCCAGTAGCCCTCAAGGTGTGTATCGGTCTAAAACCCGAGATGCACCTGAAGGATGACATAAGACCGCTGATCCCAGTAGCCCCTGAGACTCAGGTTGATTCGCAAAATCATCCTGAGGATCAACTCCTAGCTCGGTAGAATACTTCGGGACACAAACAGCGGTGTGCGAAGTCCTCGAGACTCAGGTTGGGTGCGGCCGACCAACCTGAGGATCATAATCTCCTCGAAAACTATATTGCACTTAAATTTTCTGCATTGGATTGCCAATGCAGTAGCCCCCCCGAGACTTGGGTTGGGCAACATGGCTGACCCTAGGATCGTACCTCCTCGAGAACTAGCTCAACTGTCATGTATGTTTTGACAATACCGAGGTGGGGTTCGGCAGAAAAGATGCCGAACTGTAGTTTTATAAAAGAGTTTCACGCCGAACACCTCAACCAAGAGAATGTCCTTCTTCTTCCGTCGTGCTTTGACATGACAAATCTGATCTCTAGAATTCAAGTGGGTCAGCCTTCGGCTTCAACCTCCCTATCCCGAAGGTGGAGTGTTTCTCAGGCCAGTTTAGCAAACTAAACGCGAGCGGTTTGAGAGAGAAACCAGGCTACCCGGTGATGACCCACAAGTATAGGGGATCTATCGTAGTCCTTTCGATAAGTAAGAGTGTCGAACCCAACGAGGAGCAGAAGGAAATGATAAGCGGTTTCTAGCAAGGTATTCTCTGCAAGTACTGAAATAAGTGGTAACAGATAGTTTTGTGATAGGATAATTTGTAATGAGCAACAAGTAACAAAAGTAAATAAAGTGCAGCAAGGTGGCCCAATCCTTTTTGTAGCAAAGGACAAGTCTGGACAAACTCTTATATAGAGAAAAGAGCTCCCGAGGACACATGGGAATATCGTCAAGCTAGTTTTCATCACGCTCATATGATTCGCGTTCGGTACATTGATAATTTTGTATGTGGGTGGACCGGTGCTTGGGTGTTGTTCTTACTTGAACAAGCATCCCACTTATGATTAACCTCTATTGCAAGCATCCGCAACTACAACAAAAGTATTAAGGTAAACCTAACCATAGCATGAAACATATGGATCCAAATCAGCCCCTTACGAAGCAATGCATAAGCTAGGGTTTAAGCTTCTGTTACTCTAGCAACCCATCATCTACTTATTACTTCCCAATGCCTTCCTCTAGGCCCAAATAATGATGAAGTGTTATGTAGTCGACGTTCACATAACACCACTAGAGGCTAGACAACATACATCTCGTCAAAATATCGAACGAATACCAAATTCACATGACTACTAATAGCAAGACTTCTCCCATGTCCTCAGGAACAAACGTAACTACTCACAAAGCATATTCATGTTCATAATCAGAGGTGTATTAATATGCATATAGGATCTGAACATATGATCTTCCACCAAATAAACCAACTAGCATCAACTACAAGGAGTGATTAACACTACTAGCAACCTACTAGTACCAATCCCGGACTTGGAGACAAGAATTGGATACAAGAGATGAACTAGGGTTTTGAGAGGTGATGGTGCTGATGAAGATGTTGATGGAGATTGCCCTCTCCCGATGAGAGGAGCGCTGGTGATGACGATGACGATGATTTCCCCCTCCCGGAGGGAAGTTTCCCCGGCAGAATAGCTCTGTCGGAGCCCTAGATTGGATCTGCCAAGGTTCCGCCTCGTGGCGGCGGAGTTTCCCTCGGGAAGATGGCTTATGATTTTTTCCTCATCGAAAGACACCATATAGCATAAGATGGCCATCGGAGGGCCACCAGGGGGCCCACGAGGTAGGGGGCGTGCCTAGGGGGTAGGGCGTGCCCCCACCCTCGTGGGCAGGGTGTGGCCCCCCTGGTGAACTTCTTCCGCTGAGTATTTTTTATATATTCTGAAAACGTCTTCCGTGAAGTTTCAGGACTTTTGCAGCTGTGCAGAATAGGTCTCTAATATTTGCTCCTTTTCCAGCCCAGAATCCCAGCTGCCGGCATTCTCCCTCTTTATGTAAACCTTGTAAAATAAGAGAGAATAGGCATAAGTATTGTGACATAATCTGTAATAACAGCCCATAATGCAATAGATATCAATATAAAAGAATTATGCAAAATGGACGTATCAACTCCCCCAAGCTTAGACCTCGCTTGTCCTCAAGCGAAAGCCGATAACGATAAATATGTCCACATGTTTAGAGGTAGAGGTGTCGATAAAATAAAATACGGACATGAGGGCATCATGATCATTCTTAGAGCAGCAACATATATGGATATTGTTATATGATTTCTTATGGTAGAGTAATAATTCAATCACAATTTCAAATATGAACCATAAACTTCATTGAAAGCTAACAAACTATAATCTCAGTCATTGGAGCAATAGAAATTTATCATAACATAGGAAAGAGTCAATAAGAGCTTTTCAGCAAGTCCACATACTCAACTATCATATAGTCTTTCACAATTGCTGACACTCACACAATACTTATGGGTATGGAGTTTTAATCAGACACAAAGAAAGATAGGGGCTAATAGTTTTGCCTCCCAACATTTTACCTCAAGGGTAATGTCAACAATAATAGTTCATGAAAACTCACATCCAATTAGCCATATATACCAGGATCTTTCCAACATACTATGCTTGCCAAAGGATAAAATGTAAAAAGGAAGGGTGAAGATCACCATGACTCTTATGCGAGGTAGGAGATAAAAGTAAAAGATAGGCCCTTCGCAGAGGGAAGCAGAGGTTGTCACGCGCTTTTATGGTTGGATGCACAAAATCTTAATGCGAAAGAACGTCACTTTATATTGCCACTTGTGATATGGACCTTTATAATGCAGTCTGTCGCTTTTATTTCTTCCATATCACATGATCGTATAAAGCTTATTTTCTCCCACACTAATAAGTCATACATATTTAGAGAGCAATTTTTATTGCTTGCACCGATGACAACTTACTTGGAGGATCTTACTCAATCCATAGGTAGGTATGGTGGACTCTCATGGCAAAACTGGTTTAAGGGTATTTGGAAGCACAAGTAGTATCTCTACTTGGTGCGATGAATTTGGCTAGCATGAGGGGGAAAGGCAAGCTCAACATGTTGGAGGATCCATGAAAATATAATTTATCTCAGATGTAAGAAAACATAACCCATTACGTTGTCTTCCTTGTCCAACGTCAACTCTTTAACATGTCATATTTTAATGAGTGCTCACAATCATGAAAGATGTCCAAGATAGTATATTTATATGTGAAGACCTCTCTTTCTTTATTACTTCCTATTAATTGCAACGATGACCAAAACTATGTTTGTCAACTCTCAACAACTTTTATTCATCATACTCTTTCTATGTGAAGTCATTACTCTCAATAAGATCAATATGAACTCGTTATTTCTTTTTATTCTTTTCTCTTTTCTTTTATTCACTCAAGATCATGGCAAAATAATCAAGCCCTTGACTCAACACTAATCTTTATTATATAGCACACGGACTCGATTACATAGAGGGATCATAAAGCAAAACTCACAACTGGATCATACTAAGACTTTATTCTACTAGATCAAGATATTACCAAAAGGATCGAACTAAGAAAAATGGTAAAGATAAAAGTGATGGTGATACGATACCGGGGCACTCCCCCAAGCTTGGCAGTTGCCAAGGGGAGTGCCCATACCCATGTGATTATGTATCCTTTGCTGATGAAAAAGATGGAGGTGTTGTTGATGATGCGGGCTTATCGTCCATCTTCTAAGGCATAGGCTCACCATCATAGAAGGATGATCGAGTCTCCTGGATCCTCAAATCTGCAGCTAAACTCATCCTTTTGAATCTATATTCATACTCATAGTTTTGGTTTTGCAGGTCATAGATTTGAGCTTGAAGGTTCTCGATCTCCTCGTGAAGCTTGAAGATGGTCTCCCCGATGTTGTCGGCATCCAGCTTGTGTTTGTTCGTGAACTCCACGATCATTATGTGGTTCGAGTTGAGTCCACGTTCCACCATCCCCTGGCACTTGAAAACTTGTTGCTCCATTGCTTCGAGCCTCGTCTCCACGCTTACGGTCCCCTTCGGTCCCTCAGCATCGCGGATGTGCAGCAACCCATCACGTATCTCAATGGTTTGAGGGTCTCGCTGCACCTCCGCGAGGTAAGGGTTGATGACCTTCTCGAAGAACTTGTCCTTGGGGGTACTTGGAGACGTCATGATAATCTAGATTTGTCAGAAAAACAGCTCGAAACAAGAACAAAGGATAATTGCGTGATATAGGGATCAAAACCTTCAGGAGATTATATAATGAATTTTTACCGACCAAAATACGTATCGTGCAAGAAAACGGAGTCCGGAGAGCGCACGAGGTGTCCACGAGGTAGGGGGGCGCGCCCAGGGGGGTAGGGCGCACCCTCCACCCTCGTGGAGGCCTCGTGTCCTTCCCGGACTGCTTCTTATTTTTCTATGTTTCCAAATATTCCAAAACGGAGAAATATTGCCTTAAAAACTGTTTTGGAGTCGGTTTACTTACCGTAGCACATACCTATTCCTTTTCAGAGTCTGAAACGTTCCGGAAAGTGTCCCTTATGTACTCCTCCGGGGTTATGGTTTCAATAACATTGGATTCAACATTTATAGGATTACCTGAGATATAATGTTTAATTCTTTGACCGTTCACCACCTTCAGATTTGTGCCTTCAAAGTTGTTGATTTTTATGGCAGTGGAACGATAGACCTCCTCGATAACGTAAGGACCTTCCCTTTTAGAGAGAAGTTTTCTTGCAAAAAACCTTAAACAAGAGTTGTATAGCAATACATAATCACCTACATTAAACGCACACTTTTGTATCCTTTTGTCATGCCATCTTTTAACTTTTTCTTTAAACAACTTGGCATTTTCGTAGGCTTGGGTTCTCCATTCATCAAGTGAGCTAATATCAAATAACCTCTTCTCACCGACAAGTTTAAAATCATAGTTGAGCTCTTTGATAACCCAATATGCCGTGTGTTCTAGTTCGAGAGGTAAGTGACATGCTTTTCCATAAACCATTTTATACGGAGACATGCCCATAGGATTTTTATATGAAGTTCTATAGGCCCATAATGCATCATCAAGTTTCTTGGACCAATTCTTTCTAGACCTATTGACAGTCTTTTGCAAAATTAATTTGAGCTCTCTATTACTCAATTCTACTTGACCACTAGACTATGGGTGATAAGGAGATGAAATTCTATGATTAACATCATACTTAGCAAGCATTTTACGGAAAGCACCATGAATAAAATGTGAACCACCATCAGTCATTAAATATCTAGGGACTCCAAACCTCGGAAAAATAACTTCTTTAAGCATTTTAATAGAAGTGTTATGATCAGCCCTACTAGTTGGAATAGCTTCTGCCCACTTAGTAACATAATCAACAACAACTAAAATATGTGTATAACCATTAGAGGCAGGAAAAGGTCCCATATAATCAAAGCCCCAAACATCAAATGGTTCAATAACAAGTGAATAGTTCACAGGAATTTCTTGACGTCTACTAATATTACCAATTCTTTGACATTCATCACAAGATAAGACAAACATACGGGCATCTTTGAAGAGAGTAGGCCAATAAAAACCAGATTGCAATAACTTATGTGCAGTTCTATCTCCAGCATGGTGTCCTCCATAAGCTTCGGAGTGACACTTGCATAGGATCTATTCCTGTTAATGCTCAGGTACACAACGTCTAATAACACCATCTACTCCTTCTTTATAAAGATGTGGGTCATCCCAAAAGTAATGCCTCAAATCATAAAAGAACTTTTTCTTTTGCTGGTATGTGAAACTAGGTGGTATAAATTTAGCAACAATGTAATTAGCATAATCAACATACCATGGAGCAGTATGAGAAGCATTTATGACATTTAATTGCTCATCATGAAAGCTATCATCAATAGGTAGTGGGTCATCAAGCACATTTTCTAGCCTAGACAAGTTGTCTGCAACGGGGTTCTCAGCTCCATTTCTATCAATAATATGCAAATCAAATTCTTGTAGCAAGAGAACTCATCTAATAAGTCTAGGTTTAACATCTTTCTTCTCCATAAGATATTTAATAGTAGCATGATCAGTGTGAATAGTTACTTTAGAATCAACAATATATATAACGTCTGAACTTATCACAAGCAAATACAACTACTAAGAATTCTTTTTCAGTAGTAGCATTGTCTAGAGTTTTACTAGCATATTGAACAACATTTAATTCCTTATCAACTCTTTGCCCTAGAACAACACCTACAGCATAATCACTAGCATCACACATAATTTCAAAGGGTAAATTCCAATAGGTGGCTGAACAATAGGTGCAGAGATCAATGCTTTCTTAAGTATTTCAAATGCTTCTACACAATCATCATCAAAGAAAAATGGTATATCTTTTTGTAATAAAATAGTAAGAGGCCGAGAAATTTTTGAGAAGTCCTTAATGAACCTCCTATAAAATCCGGCGTGACCAAGGCAACTTCTTAGACCTTTGATGTCCTTGGGACATGACATCTTTTCAATAGCATCAAGCTTGGCTTTATCAACTTCAATACCTCTTTCAGAAATTTTATGCCCCAAGACAATACCTTCATTAACCATAAAGTGGCACTTTTCCCAATTCAAGACAAGATTAGTTTCTTCACATCTCTGCAAAACTCGATCAAGGTTGCTCAAGTAATCATCAAAAGAGGATCCATAGACAGAGAAGTCGTCCATGAAAACCTCACAAGTCTTTTCACAAAAGTCAGAGAATATAGCCCTCATGCATCTTTGAAAGGTAGCAGGTGCATTACATAAATCAAAAGGCATACGTCTATAAGCAAAAGTACCAAAAGGGCAAGTAAAAGTAGTCTTTGATTGATCCTTAGCTGACACAGGTATTTGAGAGAAACTAGAATAACCATCTAGAAAGCAAAAGTGTGTATGTTTGGATAATCTTTCTAGCATTTGATCGATAAAAGGTAAGGGGTAATGATCCTTTTTAGTAGCCTTATTTAATTTGCGGAAATCGATTACCATCCTATAACCTGTAATAATTCTTTGAGGAATCAATTCATCTTTATCATTAGGAACGATAGTAATACCTCCTTTCTTAGGGACACAATGGACAAGACTTACACACTCACTATTAGCAACGTGATAAATTATACCTGCCTCGAGGAGCTTTAGTATTTCCTTTCATACCACTTCTTTCATTTTAGAATTCAGCTGTCGTTGATGATCGCAAACTGGTTTAGCATCTTCTTCCAAATTTATTTTATGTTGACATAGAGTGGGGCTAATTCCCTTTAGATCATCAAGAGTATACCAATAGCAGCACAGTGCTTCTTCAGAGTTTTCAATAATCTTTCTTCATGCTCTGAAAGGTTAGCACTAATAATAACATGATATATCTTTTTCTCATCAAGATAAGCATATTTAAGAGTATCAGGCAACGATTTAAGCTCAAACACGGGATCACCCTTGGGTGGAGGAGGATCCCCTAGGATTTCAATAGGAAAATTGTGTTTAAGAATAGGTTCCTATTTAAAGAATACTTCATCTATTTCCCTTCTTTCATTCATAAACATATCATTTTCATGGTCTAGCAAATATTGTTTAAGAATAGGTTCCTATTTAAAGAATACTTCATCTGTTTCCCTTCTTTCATTCATAAACATATCATTTTCATGGTCTAGCAAATATTTTTCTAAAGGGTCACTAGGAGGTACGGCAATAGAAGAAAGACCAATAATTTCATCCTTACTAGGCAATTCTTCTTTACGGTGTTGTCTACTAAATTTAGAGAAATTAAATTCATGAGACATATCATCTAAACCGATAGTAACAACATCCCTTTTGCAATCTATGGTAGCATTAACAGTTTTTAAGAAGGGTCTACCAAATATAATGGGACAAAAGCTATCTTGTGGGGAACCAAGAACAAGAAAATCAGCAGGATATTTTGTTTTCCCACACAAGACTTCAACATCTCTAACAATTCCCATTTGTGAAATAGTATCTCTATTGGCAAGTTTAATTGTGACATCAATTTCTTCTAACTCAACAGGTGCAATATCATGCATAATTTCTCTGTATAGGCCAATAGGTATTGCACTAGCACCCATATCACATAAGCCATGATAACAATGATCTCCTATTTTAACAGAAATAACAGGCATGCCTACCACAGGTCTAGGTTTATCTTTAGCACGAGGTTTAGCAATTCTAGTTGTTTCATCACAGAAATAAATAACATGCCCATCAATATTACCAGCCAAGAGATCTTTAACAATAGCAATATTAGGTTCAACTTTAACTTGCTCAAGAGGTGTATAAGTTCTAATATTGCTTTTACGAACCATAGTTGAAGCTTTAGCATGATCTTTTATCCTAACAGGAAAAGGTGGTTTCTCAACATAAGCAGTAGGAACAATAGGATCATTATAAGTGACAGTCTTTTCTTCAACTTTAATAGGTGCAGCTACTTTTACTTCTATGGGAGGATGATATTTAAACCACTTCTCCTTGGGGAGATCAACATAAGTAGCAAAAGATTCACAGAAGGAAGCTACTATCTCAGAGTCAAGTCCATATTTAGTGCTAAATTTACGAAAAACATCGGTATCCATAAAATATTTAACACAATCAAACTTAGGTGTCATACCTGACTCCTTACTTTCGTCGAGGTCCAAATCTTCAGAGTTGCATTTAATTCTTTCCAATAAATCCCATTTGCATTCAATAGTCTTCGTCATAAAAGAGCCAGCACAAGAAGTATCAAGCATGGTGCGATTGTTATCAGAAAGCCGAGCATATAAATTTTGAATAATCATTTCTCTTGAGAGCGCATGATTGGGGCATGAATATAACATTGATTTAAGCCTCCCCCAAGCTTGAGCGATGCTTTCTCCTTCACGAGGCCAAAAATTATATATATAATTGCGATCATGATGAACAAGATGCATAGGATAAAACTTCTGATGAAATTCCAATTTCAATCGTTTGTAGTTCCATGATCCCATATCATCACATAGCCTATACCATGTCAATGCATCTTCCTTCAAATATAAAGGGAAGACCTTCTTCTTAACAACATCTCCGGGTACACCTGCAAGCTGAAATAATCCACAAACTTCATCCACATATATTAGGTGCTCATCAGGATGCGTTGTTCCGTCTCCTGCAAAAGGATTAGCTAGCAGTTTTTCTATCATACCCGAAGGAATTTCAAAAGGAACATTTTCATTTTCAGTAGGTTCAATAGGTTGAGGAGCAACTCTTTGCTCTACTGGTCGGGGTGAAGATACCCCGAACAAGCCCCTCAGAGGATTAGTTTCCATAGTAACAAGTGACAGCAAATTTCAGCACACTATATAAATTTTTCCTTACCAAATTCCACCTACCAAAGGTGCTTCACTCCTCGGCAACGGCGCCAGAAAAGAGTCTTGATGACCCACAAGTATAGGTGATCTATCATAGTCCTTTCAATAAGTAAGAGTGTCGAACCCAACGAGGAGCAGAAGGAAATCATAAGCGGTTTCCAGCAAGGTATTCTCTGCAAGTAGTGAAATAAGTGGTAACAGATAGTTTTGTGATAGGATAATTTGTAATGAGCAACAAGTAACAGAAGTAAATAAAGTTCAGCAAGGTGGCCCAATCCTTTTTGTAGCAAAGGACAAGCCTAGACAAACTCTTATATAGAGAAAAGCGCTCCCGGGGACACATGGGAATATCGTCAAGCTAGTTTTCATCACGCTCATATGATTCGCGTTCGGTACTTTGATAATTTGGTATGTGGGTGGACCGGTGCTTGGGTGCTGTTCTTACTTGAACAACCATCCCACCTATGATTAACCTCTATTGCAAGCATCCGCAACTACAACAAAAGTATTAAGGTAAACCTAACCATAGCATGAAATATATGGATCCAAATCAGCCCCTTACGAAGCGACGCATAAACTAGGGTTTAAGCTTCTGTCACTCTAGCAACCCATCATCTACTTATTACTTCCCAATGCCTTCCTCTAGGCCCAAATAATGGTGAAGTGTTATGTAGTCGACGTTCACATAACACCAATAGAGGCTAGACAACATACATCTCATCAAAATATCGAACGGATACCAAATTCACATGACTACTAATAGCAAGACTTCTCCCATGTCCTCATGTACAAACATAACTACTCACAAAGCATATTCATGTTCATAATCAGAGGTGTATTAATATGCATATAGGATCTGAACATATGATCTTCCACCAAATAAATCAACTAGCATCAACTACAAGGAGTAATTAACACTAATAGCAACCTACTAGTACCAATCCCGGACTTGGAGACAAGAATTGGATACAAGAGATGAACTAGGGTTTTGAGAGGAGATGGTGCTGATGAAGATGTTGATGGAGATTGCCCTCTCCCGATGAGAGGAGCATTGGTGATGACGATGACGATGATTTCCCCCTCCCGGAGGGAAGTTTCCCAGGCAGAACAACTCTGTCGGAGCCCTAGATTGGATCCGCCAAGGTTCCGCCTCGTGGCGGCGGAGTTTCGCTCGGGAAGATGACTTATGATGTTTTCCTTGTCGAAAGATACCATATAGCAGAAGATGGCCATCGGAGGGCCACCAGGGGGCCCACGAGGTAGGGGGCGCGCCCAGGGGGTAGGGCGCGGCCCCACCCTCATGGGCAGGGTGTGGCCCCCCTGGTGAAATTCTTCCGCTGAGTATTTTTTATATATTCTGAAAACGTCTCCCATGAAGTTTCAGGATTTTTGGAGCTAGGCAGAATAAGTCTCTAATATTTGCTCCTTTTCTAGCCCAGAATCCCAGGTGCCGGCATTCTCCCTCTTTATGTAAACCTTGTAAAATAAGAGAGAATAGGCATAAGTATTGTGACATAATGTGTAATAACATCCCATAATGCAATAAATATCGATATAAAAGCATGATGCAAAATGGACGTATCACCCGGCTATTGATCATACACCTGAGTCGATAAAGGAGTGGTAGAAAAAGATTTTGCAATGACTAAGAAGAAAACATCTACTATAAAACTGCTCATATTAATTTAAGAGCCCCCAAGTGACTTGGGTAAAAGAATTTTATCTATAGTGAGTGTATGTACCGAAGTACTTATATCATATCTATGTTCACCCGAACTTTAAACGCGTCTTAACCGACCGTCGGCTTCTCCCTCTTCGTCCAAGGGCCGAAAAGTGTTATGTGCTCCACCTGTCGAGAATATCGACGGTGTTTCTGATAACCAGGCAATCAGGCCATAAGGCTGTAATAAACAAAGCGCGCTCAGGGAACTTATGCTATATTACCGACGAAGTGTAAGAAGCATCTTCGAAGAAGATAGTAGCTCCACCGATACCTTTCTTCGGTTGCTCATTGTTACTATGAGACTTGTGTAATAGATTTTTTGTATTCATGAGTTCCGTTGTGTGCCAACCATGATTGAAAACAATAGGAGCACTAGCTTTCGGCTTCACCCAGTCTGAGGTACACATCCGGATGACCCGGCAGTAACGATCACAGAGGTGCTCCCTTTACTCCCTAGCACTACAAGAAATATGTCAACTAGTGACCTTCTGTCAGTGACCCTGGAAGAACTGGTCATAGATCTATGACCATTTCAGACCAATTGGTCAAAAGCTGTTCGGGGGGCTCCAAACCCTAAACTATAACGACCATTTTGGTCAGAAATGTCGTAATTTCCTTACACGAAATGGTCATAAAGCAGATAGCACCGGTCTGCTGCCTTATTTCTAGCTGATCATGACCAATATAGATGGTCATAACCTTGTAAATTGTGGTGGGTTGCTATGACTAGGCGCCACCTCATCAGTTTTGCATATGTGTCATGTCCATGTGGCAGTTTTTGCCCTAGGTTGTGAAGCAACCTATATTTATGTCATTCCCAAAATTCCCAAAAAAATCTCATAAATTCTTTGGGTCATATCTTCGTCAAATATGTAAAAAACCTTCCTTTTAGTTCAAAAATAATTCAAAAATATTCATTTTCCTATTCTGTTCAGAACAACAGTTTGTGAAGGAAGTACCACTTTGGCATGTCCAAATAGTATCCATTTTCTACAGTGCTTTCCTATGCCCAAATAATCATCCTCCACCAAATGCCAGCTCAATCCATTCATTATTTTGAGCCGAGCTTCAACATTCGTATTTATGTCCAGTGTGGTAGTTTGCAAAGCAAGTACCACCTAGGCTCCTCCTTTTGAGCTGAAAATTTGTGAAGACGGTCCTCTAAGCAACTGATCATCCTCAGCCAAAACTCACGCCCATTAGCCATGTACATTTCTCGTACCGCTAATCAAACACTTGGCTGCTATTTCATATTTGAGCATTGATCGGTCTCCTCGTGAGAATATTATGTTGTAATTTTCCTCCTAGAACCTACCTGGGGAGTGCCCAACCCACTAGACATGCCTAGGCTGCCTAGAACACATGGCAACGCCACGGTCACGTGGTGACCACGCGGCGGGCATGCGAGTTTACGCGCTCTAGAGTTGGGGGCCTCGGCCACCGCCCAAACCTCGACGTATCGCCACCAAACCATGTATTTATGATTAAATAGGTACTTATGTAACTATAAATGATTTTTGGAAAAAATAAATAGTAAACTATGAGGTAGCTTCAGTTCATATTTGACCCGTTTCCAACTAAATCGGCGGAAATTTGTCTTTTTCACCAGAGGTGGATCAAAACTTTTGACACCCAACCATTTTGTCAATTGTGCATTATATATGTCCTAGTATTTTATAAAATTGATTTGGTCCAATTTTGCAATAATTATTTGGTAGGTCCTTCACAAAAATACTCATTTCGGGCACTCGGAAAATAGAAAACGAATTTTCCATGCACAGAAAATGAAAACTTCCTTAGGCAACATTGTTTGCCATTCCAAGATGCACCCTTTTGCACAATATGAGATCATTTGAACAAACTATGCCATGAATGTGGCCATAAGATTGATTATTTGGCTTGAAAGCCATGAATCTTCACGCATGACAGCTCATTTCTGAGAACACATTTTAAAAATAATTTACGTATTACAATTTTGTTATTTTTCCTAGAAACTTGGTCACATATAATGACACAATGCAAAGGTTTTCCAATTTTTTTTTTGAATTTTTATGCCCGTTTCAAAATGCGGTCAAAACGGCGGGCTTGACCGTTCCTACCTAGTGGTTGAATCTTGGAAAACTTTTGGTGTTTCTCTGATTAAATCGATACTTATGTACCTAGAAATGATTTTTGGAAAAAATAAAGAGCAAACTATGAGGCAGCTGCAGTTCAAATTTGACCCGCTTCCAACTAAATCGGCAGAAATTTGTCTTTTTCATGAGAGGTGGATCAAAACTTTTGACACCCAACCATTTGGTCAATTGTGCATTATATATGTCCTAGTATTTTATAAATTTGATTTGGTCCAATTTTGCAATAATTATTTGGTAGGTCCTTCACAAAAATACTCATTTCGGGCACTCGGAAAATAGAAAACGAATTTTCCGTGCACAGAAAATGAAAACTTCCTTAGGCAACATTGTTTGCCATTCCAAGATGCACCCTTTTGCACAATATGAGATCATTTTAACAAACTATGCCATGAATGTGGCCATAAGATTGATCATCTGGCTTGAAAGCCAGGAATCTTCACGCATGACAGCTCATTTCTGAGAACACTTTTTAAAATAATTTCCGTATTACAAGTTTATTCTTTTTCCTGGTAACTTGGCCACATATAATGACACAATGCGAAGGTTTTCCAAGTTTTTGATTTTTTTGAATTTTTTATGCCCGTTTCAAAATGCAGTCAAAACAGCGGGCTTGACCGTTCCTAGCTAGTGGTTGAATCTTAGAATTTTTTTGGTGTTTCTCTGATTAAATAGATACTTATGTACCTAGAAATGATTTTTGGAAAAATAAAGAGCAAACTACGAGGTAGCTACAGTTCAAATTTGACCCGCTTCCTACTGAATCGGCGGGAGTTTGTCTTTTTCACGAGAGGTGGATCAAAACTTTTTACACCCAACCATTTGGTCAATTGTGCATCAAATATGTCCTAGTATTTTAGAAAATTGATTTGGTACAATTTTGCTACAATTATTTGGTAGGTCCTTCACAGAAAACCTTATTTTGGCCACTCGGAAAATGGAAAATGTTTTTTTCGTCGAAAGAAAATGAAAATTTTCTTAGGCAACATTGTTTGCCATTCCAAGATGCACCATTATGCACAATATGAGATCATTTATTTGAATTTTTCATGTAAAAAAGTAGAAGAAAAACAAAAGAATACTGAGGTAGATTCTTTTTTGAAGCATAATTTGTCTTTTTGATGAGAGATGGATCGAAAGCATTTTACACCTAAAGATTTGGTCAAGTGTACATAAAATGTTGTCTTATAGTTTTGGAAAATGGAGTGGTGCTGTAAACATTTTTGGCACACCGAAAATAGAAAATGACCCCCCCCCCCCCTAAAAACTCATTTCTC